>NC_037669.1:27732489-27930889 GCF_003255815.1 Theropithecus gelada | reverse complement strand
TTTTTTTTTTTTTTTTGAGACGGAGTCTCGCTCTGTCACCCAGGCTGGAGTGCAGTGGCCGGATCTCAGCTCACTGCAAGCTCTGTCTCCCGGGTTTACGCCATTCTCCTGCCTCAGCCTCCGGAGTAGCTGGGACTACAGGCGGCCGCCACCTCACCCGGCTAGTTTTTTGTATTTTTTAGTAGAGACGGGGTTTCATCGTGTTAGCCAGGATGGTCTCGATCTCCTGACCTCATGATCCACCCGCCTCGGCCTCCCAAAGTGCTGGGATTACAGGCTTGAGCCACCGCGCCCGGCCAATCCTACATTTTTAAACAAAGCTTCTCCTTAACCAATTGCAAATCAGAAAATCTCTGAATCTACCCATGACTCATAAGCCCCCACTTCAAGCTATCTCTCCCTTTTAGGCCAAAACCAGTGTGTAACCTCTACGTATTGATTGATGATTTTACCGATAACATCTGCTTTCCTGAAATTTACTCCTGTGTTGAAAAACACTTCCTGCAAGCCAATGGAGAGGTCAGGATTTAAGCGTTAGCTGCCTGGTCCTCCTTGCTTGGTGCCCTGCCAATAAATGCCTGGCTTTCTCTTGCTGCTATCCTGATGTCAGTGTTTGTCTTTGTTGTGCCGGGCAAGCAGATCCCAGTTCGGTTTTATAAAGTTGCCAGCCGTATCCACTATATGGTGGAGAGATCGCAGATCCCTTTGGAGTTCAGATATGGATAAACTAAAGGAAAAAGAGAAGGCTTGGGGAACTTGGTGTGGGATAAAGAGGACAAGGGATTAGAATAAGGATGCTGAGAATCTTAGGTTGGGGAAATATCTTCCCACTCCTCTCTTTTGCCAACAATTGGCCCTGGACACCAGCCTTTATATGTGGAAGCCAAGATAAATATTCCGCCATGTTGCTCCCATCCCCTTGTCAGTTAGCAAGTTAGGAGAGTCAGCCCAAAAGGCTAGGCCAGGTTCTCCATTCCTCTAAGATTATCAGGGCACAAACTGAGGCCACACTAAGTCAAAACACCATTACCTGAGTAGACTCGGACACCTTGCTGATGTGGAAATGTGAGAGTGGTTAAGAAACAGTAACAGGGCTTGTCCTGCCCGACTTCGTCATATGCTCCATAAGTGACAGATGCATAGGGCATCTGACTAGGAATAAGCCTGTTATTCCACTCCAAGGTAGGGATGCTTCCACTCCAGGGGAGGGATGCTGGTGTTTATCTTCTCTGCACGCTCTGGGACCCAGAATTTTTACTGCAAAAAAGAGTTGAGGGGGGACCTACTTTGTAGTACCTCTCTACTGCCTTTGTCGTAGTTGAAGACACTCTTCCACGGAACTCAGTGAAAATAACAAAAAGGAAAACTGAGAGTGCTTGAACCAACACAATGAAGTGAATGATCCACAATTTACTAAGTATACGACAAGCTATAAATAATACAGAGTTATAGCCTGGTGTACTTCCCATGCATCCTGTTAAAAAGATCCTGACCTTCCAAATATTGGAAGGAGACTCTGGGTTCCTCTTCTTCAACTTCCTTTCAATATTGCTTAAGAATTTAGCTTCCTGGAAGGCTGGTGGCTGCCTGGTAGAGGAGAAACATATAGGAAAGCATTCAAGAAATGAGTCATTGATCTTGAGCAAAGTAAAGAAGAGAGGCTGTTCCGGAAGTGAAAGGACAGAATAGACTCTGCATTTCCAGGAGGAAGAGTCATATTAAATGTCCAAGTACATGGACAAAGATGCCCCACTGAAGAAGTAGGGCAAAGAAAGGAATACTGCGGCCATTCACAGGAAGGGCTGGGCTAGGGGTAAAGATGTCAGTGTCCATCAAGGAAAGAGACTTCTGGGGAAGGGGGTGGGAGGAATATATAATCAGTTTCATGCTTCTGTGTTTGGGGCCTAGAACACTAGGATGTGGTCCTGTTTTCCACAGTTGATGAATTGATATAGAATAAGCTGTTGTCACTAGTAGCTGTCAGTGGAGCACTGACTCTGGAGCTAAGACGCTCTAGGTTTGAATCCTAGCTCTGCCATCATAATCACATGACTTTGATCCAATTTAATTATCTTATCTGTTTCTTAGTCACAAAGGACTTATCTATAAAATGAAGATACAAATAGTACCTACTTCTAAGTGTTTTTGTAAAACTGAATAAAACAGAGTGTCTGGAACATAGTAAAGACTCTTAAACATTCTTTATAAGAAAACTAATTAGCCAAAATTGCCTTGAGGGTCGGGTTTGATTCTGGTTTTGACTGGGGATCTGATTCTGCATTGTGTTCTGACCCCTTTCTAATTTGTACTTGACCATGTTTTCCGATGTCCCACCACAATTCATGCGGAATAAGTCAGAACCTTATAAGGGGCGAAATACAATTTCAGAGAACGTGTGTGCATTTGCTTACAGCTGAAGGTTTGTCAAGTGTCTCTCTCTCTCTTTTTTTTTTTTTTTTTTTTTTTAGTATTTTCAAATATGCTCCCCTATATCTAGCTATTTCTGTTGGTGCTACTGCATAGATTGGGGGCACATTTCTCATCTTCAAGAGGGATATCTCTTCTGTAGTTCTTAAAAATGTCTGCTTGTAGCTTCCTGAGAATGACTCTTCCACTTGCCCAGCCACGATGGGATGGGTTTGTGGACTCTCCCGGATTTCTGTGGGAAGAGAAAAACTTCCAGATGAATTTAACCCAGTAGTTCCCCCAATACTTAGAAGTCATTTACTATGTGCATATTTCCTATATTGTACTGTTTATTATCAGTATCCTCTTCCTGTTTCTCCTTTCCTACTTTACCCCTACTTCCCTATCTCTTGCTTTCAATATAATAAAAATGTCCACAGACATCTGTGCCCTGAACTGTTTTCTGTTTAGAGTTCATGTCCATTGTCTTGCTTCATATACAGTGTGATTTGATGGGTGCATATGGCTATATCTGTCCCAAAGTCTGAAATTTCCATGATTAAACACTCTCCTCTGGCTCAAGGCATCTTCTCCTAAAGACTCCTGTACAAATACAAGTGATCTCCCTTAGGAAAGTTGACTCACTGGTAACATCTCCATGGTTTGTTAGATTTCTCTTTGACACAGTGTGGCAGCAGGCTCTCAACGGCACCAAATTAGTCTATGAAGGAAGAAGAAGTGTGGTTCGATAAGAAGAAAAATCCTTCTGCCCAGCAGGCCCTAACAGCCCAAGGAAGGGGGCTGTCCATGCAAGATACTCTGCTCTGGGATCATGGCCATCAGATGGGAAAAGTGGGAACAGACTGTTCCAAAGGGTGAAGAGAGCAACACCAAAGATGAACTCAACTTATTAGCAAAGGGACTTCAATGAGATCTACTGTTTAGTTCATTTCTAAAAGGCATGCTTTATGCTTTAGGGACTTTCTATTTTTTACAGCTTAGAAGAACATGTTTTCATTAAGGAGAACTGTGCCCAAGATAATGTTACTCAGAATGTTAAAGTTGATGTGCAGACATTGCCTTGAAAAGGATGTATTTTCATTCCTCTGCTTGCTTTTAGAATCCCGAGACAGGCACAGCCCCAGGGTCCAAGGGTTTCCTTTGGTACTGGGGTTGGATTCCTTTCCCCTTCACATTCCAACCTTCCTGGGAGTGCTGTCCTTGGTCTTGGGGCTCTTCTCCCTTCTGCACAGAGCACCCCTAGATTGCTGGCTCCCTGTATCCTTCCTAATAAGACTCTGTTTAACCCAAAATTTTATTATCGTGCATTTTGAATTCTACTTTTATGAAAATGAAAGAGCTGATGTGAAATACACATAGGACACATAACAATTAAACAAATACAACATAATCCCTTTTAAAATCTTATATAAGATTATCCTATCTGTTTAAAGCAGATCTCGGCTTTAGAATAATTTGAGATTTTTTTTTCCCTTCTTTTCTTTTTAAAAGACGGCAGCAAGTCAGAGTGAAAAAAACCATGAGCCATGGACCCAGACACACATGAATTTGAACCAATGCTGTCTCATGCCTGAAGTGTGGCTAGATAAGTTGCGTAAGGTCTCTGCGAGCTGCACCCATTCAGCTTGGATACAAATCGTTATGTTGTAGAGTTTTTGTAAAGATTAGGAGTAATTCTTCAATCCTAAGGCTGCTTTGAGGACTTAAAAAATTCATATATGTCTACTAATTAGCAAACTGCCTAGTACTTAGCAAAAGCTATAAATACCATGTACTCTTACTCATATTATTGATAGAAATCATAAGCTATAAGGAAGAAAATCTAGAGACAGAAAAATAAAATTAAGCCAGACAAGGAATAGAGAAGAAACGCTGAGCAGAGAGGAGTAAAGTTATATTCTTTTTCACTTTGAGTTAAGGTCCTGACTTTCTGCCTCTGGGCACTCAACAGCGGAAGAAAGATGAGGACCTCCTATGGCAGGGAAGACGGAGCGTGGAGGAAAGTGACAGAGGAGGAGAAGGGGGCATACAGGCTTTCAAGCAGCTACAGTGTGGAAGCATTTGGTAATAGCTTGAAAATGGAAAATGCCATTATCATTATCATAAAAGCATACAAACAAGGAAATAGAGTACTGTTCATTGTTTTAAAGTCACTTAGTCAATAACATTTATATTTTTGTCTGATTATGAAAGTAGTACATTTTCATATTGAAAAATTGGAATATGCAGAAAGACACAAAGACAAAAATGAAAATAATCTGTAACACACAGAGGAACATTCATCATTTAGGGTAAGTCCTTTAGCCTCATCTGTGTCTATTTACATTTCTTCTACAAATTTGAGCTTATTTTATGAAAGTAGTATAGCTAATGAGACGGCCAAGTGAAAAGGGGTCACCAGAGGATCTCCTACTGGCCTGCACACGGGGAGGATGGGGTGGAGCCTGGGGAAGTTCATGCGGTTTGCAGCAGGGAGGAGTCTGGCTCGTCTTGTTCCTGTGTGGTAACCTGGGATTCAGTCAGTGAGGTGGAGAGCCTGTTAGCAGGACTCCACGTTACTTCGCTGAGCTGCTTTTCCTTTTTTCCTTTTCACCCAATAAATTCCATTACTCCTCACCTTTCAAAGTGACTGTGAGCCAAATCTTTGCTGGTCGTGTGACAAGAACCCAGTTTTGTCCTACCACACTAGGTTTTTACTTAATTATATATGAACATTATCTATGTCATGAAATATTCTAGCATGTCTTCTTTTTAAATGTGCAATTAAAAATTCAAACCTATAAAAATAGAGAGACACCAAAATAATAAACCTCGTGTTCCTATCACTCAAATTCAACAATTATCAATTCATGGCCAATTTTCTTTCATCCATACACTATCTACTTCTCCTACTCAACCCCTTATATTATCTTGAAGCAAATCTCAGACACGATGGAATTTTATCTACAAATATTTCAATGTGTATGTATCTCTGTAAGACATGGGATTATTCTAATGAATAGAATTAAAATTGTCACACCTAAAAATTAAAATTAATTTCTTAGTATCATGAAATATAAATTTGCTGTTTATTTTTTCCTGATTGTCATATCATTTTTTAACTGTTTGAACCAGAGTCAGATTTTTGTTGTTTAGAGATTTGGCCAAAACTCTGAGTTTAAAATGAAAGTATTAATATGAACTCACAATATATTTTACCTAAAACAAAAACTGTATTTTTTAAGCTCTGTATACTGAAAAAGCCTAGAGACAATGACTAACCCAGGAGCAAAGAACACCTCTAATGCCAACATTATAGACTCCAAATACCATTTTTCACTAAAAGAAAATAGGATTAATTGAAGAAAGATTGGATTCCAGGTCTGGGGCAAGAAAAGAACAAGATAAGACTGAAACATCATATACCAGAAAGCAAAGAACGTGTGCAGGAACATTAGGATGATGTCCAAATGACTCAGGTTTTTGGTTTTAATTCTGTGTATGTGATGAATCACATTTATTGATTTGCATATGTTGAACTAAATTTGCATCCCAGGAATAAGCCTGCTTGATCACAGAGAATTAACTATCTGATGTGCTGCTGGATTCAGTTTGCTAGTATTTTGTTGAGGATCTTTGTATCTGTGTTCATCAGGGATATTGACCTGTAGTTTTCTTTTTTTGTCATCTCTTTGCCAGATTTTGGCTTCATAGAATGAATTAGGGAGGAGTCCATTCTCCTCAATTTTTTGGAATAGTTTCAGTAGAATTAGTACCAGCTCTTCTTTGTATATTTTGTAGAATTCAGCTGTGAATCCATCTGGTTCACAGGTTGGTTGGTAGGTTTTTATTACTAATTCAATTTTGGAGCTCAATATTGGTCTGTTCAGGGTTTAAATTTCTTCCTGATTCAATCTTGGAAGGTTGTCTGTTTCCAGGAATTTAATTTCCTCGATATTTTCTAGTTTGTATGCATAGAGGTATTCACAATGGTCTGTGAGGATCTTTTGTATTTCTGTGGGATTGGTTATGATGTCACCCTTGTTGTTTCTGATTGTGTTTATTTGGATCTTCTCTCTTTTTTTCTTTGTTAATGTAGCTAGCCATCTATCAATCTTGTTTATCCTTTCAAAGAACCACATGATCATCTCAATAGATGCAGAAAAACCTTTTGCTAAAATCCAACATCCTTTCATGAGAGAAACCCTCAATAAACTAGGCATCAAAGGAACATACCTCAAAATAATAAGAGCTGTCTATGACAAATCCACAGCCAGCATCATACTGAACAGGCAAAAGCTGGAGGCATTCCCCTTAAGAACTGGAATAAGACCAAGGATTCCCACTCTCACCACTTCTATTCAACATAGTACTGGAAGTCCTACCCAGAGCCATCAAGCAAGAGAAAGAAATGAAAGGCATCCAAATAGGAAAAAAAATAAGTCAAATGATCTCTTTTCACAGATGATATGATTATAAACATAGGAAACCCTAAAGAGCCCACCAAAAGGCTCCTGGAACTGATGAATGACTTTAGTAAAGTTTCAGGATACAAAATCAATTTACAAAATTTACTAGCATTTCTATACATGAATAACATTCAAGCTGAGAGCCACATAAAGAACACAATCCCATTTACAATAGCCACAAAATAATGAAATACCTAGGAATACATGTAACCAATGAGGTGAAAGATCTCTACAAGGAGAACTACAAAACACTGCTGAAAGAAATAATAGATGATACAAACAAATGGGAAAACATTCTATGCTCCTGGATTGGAAAACTCAATGTCGTTAAAATGGTTAACCTGCCCAAAGCAAGATGAAGATTCAATGCTATTCCATCAAACTGCCAACATCATTTTCACAGAATTAGAAAAAAAAATCTAAAATTCATAAGGAACCAAAAAAGAGCCTGAATCACCAAAGCAATCCTAAGCAAAAAGAACAAACCTGGCGACATCACATTACCCAACTATAAACCATACTATAAGGCTACAGTAATCAAAACAGCATGATACTGGTACTAAAACAGACCCATAGACCAATGGAACATAACGGAGAACCCAGAAATAAGGCCATACACCTACAACAATCTGCTCTTCAACAAAACTGACAAAAATAGGCAATGAGCAAAGGACTCCCTATTCAATAAATGATGCTGGGATAACTGGATAGCCCTATGTAGAAGATTGAAACTGGACCCCTTCCTTATACCATATACAAAAAGCAACTCAAGATGGATTAAAGTTCTAAATGTAAAGCCTCAAACTAAACAAATCCTAGAAGAAAAGCTAGGGACTACTATTGTAGATATTGACCTTGACGAAGAATTTATGGCTATGTTCTCTAAAGTAATTGTGACCAAAAAAAATTGATGAGTGAAACCTAACTAAACTGAGCTTCCTCACAGCAAAACAAACAAACAAAAAAACTATCAAGTAAACACACACTACAGAAATGGAGGAGAAAACTATAGATGAAAAAGACACTTAAGAGACATTCAAGCAATTACATTGTATACTACAATTTTAATTTGATGGATACCTAGTTGGTCCAAATTTTTGTTTTAACAACTAATACTATGAGAAATATCCTGTTATATGCATACATCTTGGCACACTTTATGTTTTTTCCCTAGTTGAAATTATTAGAAACTAAATTCCTTGGTCTAAAGTATATACTCTTTAAAGCATGGTACAATTTTGTTTTTATTTATTGATGATTTAACAAATACCATGAGACTGGAACTCTTAGACCCTATGAGATAAACCAAAAAAAGGTGTGACTGTTACTCTCTAATCTCAATTCAATTCGATATAAAAAGAGAATTTCAAATGGTGTCAAGTTAGTGGGTTGGATTGTAAATACTAGAACAGTTCAGAGAAAAAAAGAAAGTTCTGTGGTTGGAGTGATCCAGGAAATCTTCATGAAGGAGGCAGAATTTGAGTCCATGATTGAAGAAAGAAAAGATTCACAGAGTTGGGGGGAAGCACACAGACAATATCAGCTTACAGAACATACACAGGCCAAATTGAAGCCACAGTGGAGCTTGATTTGGACAGCAGAGTGTTTTTCTTCTTTAATTTTAATTAGTTGTCAATATCCCAAAATCAAGAGATTTCTTATGAAAAATCTGTATTTCTGACCTAATATAAGAATGACCTGACAATACTGGGTGCACAGTCTCTCATGCTACCAGTTGACTGGAATTGAAAATTGGCACTGCCATTTAGATAGGGTTTGCTCTCTCCAGCATTCTGTGGGCCCCACTTGGCCCATGGCACTCGTTTATTTACCCAGTCCCTGTGAACTTGGGATCCGGTATATAGCATGAGGAAAGTCACATGGGTAGATGAGGAAGATCATGCCCCAAAGACATGTAGGTGGACTAAACTGGTCACTGTGGATGGGTCACACCTGGGAGTAGCATGAAATGATATTGATAAAGTAAGTTGGGATCAGATCATGAAAAGTCTTCCATGCCAGACTCAGAATTGCCCTTAAATCTTGCAAGAGAGTCTTTCCCTTAGCACTGTGTTTGAGAAGGCCCTGCTCTGACCCTCCTCTAGCCATACCCCTCTACACAGGATTAGTAATCCATAGGGATAAGGGACCATGTCCACCTTCTCCCAAGACTGTCCTCCCCCTCTAGACATGCTCATTCTCATGTTCAGAATCCTGGAATTTGCTGCCTCAATGGCCCTGACCCCACTTCCAGGTCCTGAACAAGCCTCTTCTTCTAGTCCATCCTCTTAAGGATAGACCACACCACCAGCATACATCCCTAAATCCAAGAATGGCCAAGAGGTGACTGCTTGCACGTGAAGGCTGCAGGGTTATGGACAGCATTTGACTGCAGGGTGGCTGTTCACACACATGCCTATTTGGCCCCTTGTGGAATTGAAAAGAGGGGTGAGTCAGAGACCTTATTTGCATTTTTATTGCAGTCCTGCAAATGTTAGGGGTTGGTCTGATTGGTCTAAAACATTTCTAATACAGCATTCCATAGGCAATGGGGAGCCACGGATGGGTTTTTGAACATGGAAGTACCATGGTGAGAACGAGATTTAGGAAGGTTTCTTTTGCAGCTCTATAGAGGATGGATTGATTGGATTGGGAAGGGAGGCAGGAAGCTCAGCTCAGAGGATTTTGCAATAATATGAATAAATAAATTATGAGTCAGCTGGGATGGGGATAGAGACAGAAATTTAGGAAAATTCAAACATCATTAAATTGCATGGCAGTATAATCTCCACTTCTGAAAAATTACAGTATTGCCCAAATGTTCCAGATCCTCTTCTATGTGATAGTTCCATTGGCAAACCTCAGAAAGTCAGGTTTATAAAATCATGATGGTAACTAGATTAAAGAATCAATTAAAAATTTTTGGATTTTGTGCCTAGATACGATTTCAAAAGAAGGACAGTTTGGGCAGAAGTGAAGTGTTCATTTAGAAGAGGACACAGAGGATGGCTATAACAGAGAAGACTTTAATAGCGAGATGTACCAGAAGTTGGTAGGAGAAAGCTAACAGTGAAATTGTGGTGATGGAGCAGAGAAAATTTTCAGCAAGGGAGATGGAAGGCAGATGGGAGTACTGTGAAATTAAAGAAGGAGGCAGGGTAGTTATTCATAGCTATTCTTCTGTTATAACTCTGAAATATGTGTGCTTAAGGAATGAATAGAAAGTAATTGATTTGAAATAGAAAAGCATTAAAGCTTAGAAATATGGAAACATGAGAAATGACCCTGAATTAAATGTGTTTGAAATGGTTTTTAGGGCTTTCTTTGGTCCATGTAAGTCACCTTAACAAAATACTTAAATAAAACATTTTGAAAAAATAGTCACTGGACTTTTTGAAAGAAAAAAGTCCTACTGATTCAAGGCAAACTGTATGGCTAAAAATTATGAAAACTGTTGTAGGACTCCAAAAGGCAGCCCTTGCCTCAATGTGGGTGCTGGGTTTTGTTCCCCACAGGGGGGTCATGTTATCAAACACCACTTGTCCCAAGTCCAGTTTTCTAGATGAGGCCCTGCAAGGGATGATGTGACCAAAAGCAATTCTCTATAGGGGAGGACAGTTAGGCGTGGTCACTAGCCAGCACTGCAGCTGCTGGGAGACAAGTGCACCAGCTGGTAAGGCAGAGCTGGCAGGGCACTGAGAGCCTCCACTACACCACCTAATCACCTTCAACCTGGAGATGCATCCCACCACGATGAAACTGTGTGCTTTCATCGCAGTCAAAATTAAAAGACCATGAGGCAGCTTAGTGCAGAGAAAACAATCCCTTTGATGGAGGTAGCTGACCTGGGAAAAGGTTTCTCTTCCACCACAACTATGAGATTTGGGGCAAGTCACTCAGCCCCTCTAAGCTTGTTGCCTCATTCATAAAGTCAGAAAAATTAAAAAGACTACTTTGAGAGTCATAGTAGGAAATATAACATATGTAGACAATATATTGATGCATGATATTCAAGTGTACCATATACTTGTTTATATTAATGAGAAAAGATCTAGAAAGCTGTATACTAAGCTTAACTGTAAGTCATCCCTGAGTGAGGGGCACTGTGGATGGTTGTAGAGATAAGTACAATAGTGTGGTAAACAGTGTAGACTTTGGAGTCAGGCTGTTTTTTGGACTCTGGGCAAGTTGTTTAACCTCTCTGTGCCCGAGTTTCCTTTTCTGCAAAAAAGGGATGGGTAAAAACATACCTCATAAGGTTGCTTTGACAATTAAATGAGCTTATATGTAAAAATCATTTATAATTTTGCCAGGCATGCTGTCCGAGGAATTTAACTGTTAGATATTCATGTTCTTTTATTTTGCTTATTCTTGCCCCTAATTTTTCTCCAGTGATTGTACATTGATTTTACAAGAAAAACGTACAAAACATAGAAAACAGTTCTTTTTAACGTGTGAACTATTAATAGCTGGTAGACATTTTAATTAACTTTTATTTTAAATGGAAATAAAATAACTAAAACTGGCCAAGCAATACATCAGATAGAGAACAATGGTCATAAGCTTTCTACTGTTCCACTCAGGAGCATTAAGTTTCTTAGCCTTGAGGTTGATGCATTTGCATGAGTTTTCACTGCTATTATTTTTATCTCTCCTTTTGCACAACAGTGGGAATCTGAAGTCCTGCCTTGCATTGTGTTTTCTTCACAGCCAACCCCGTGTAAATGCAACATCAGTATTTCAACTTTTAGCGGTGGGGGTCATCTTGTATAGCTGCCTAAACTGTGTAGTGTTTTTTTTTTTTATTTTAAGAATATAAAACAGTAACCGCTGCTGCCCCACTCGTAATAGACAAATGAATGCAAAATGGCTGAATCATCAACAGCTCCTGGCAGACCCTAAGACCTGTGGACAATAAACCTCTCCTGAGACCAGACACTTCTGTCACAATCTAGTGCTGTTGTGGCCACATGTGAACTCAGCACGTTCTCCACATACCAGGTGTCTCTTGCCTAAGGTGTGGGGGTTCAGGACAGGCAACTGCTGTTTTATCCAAAATATTCAGCTGGCTGAGCAAGGCCAGTATTGAAAAATTTATTATTTGAATTGTTCAATTCCTTGGGAACTTTCCTTTTATTGCACAGGAGGAATGAGGAAGTGACAGCACCACACATACACACACACACACACACACACACACACTCTCTCTCACACACACACACACTCACAATGCTTTAGGTCAAATTATCATCAAGGAGCCAGTAGGATTTCTAAGAGAAAATGGGCCGTTGCAATCATGCTTTCAATCCAGCCACTACACTTGTCAGGTAATTGCAAGCCAGGGGCAAGCCACAAATACCATTAAATACAGACATTATCGTTCCTGACGCCCACAAGCGCCATCATAATAATGAACTACCAATATACTCAGATTCCCGGATCACATGGACTATACATTTCACAAGAACTTTTTAAAGTCCAGACGGATGGAGGAACTCTCCAGGCTGTAAGATTTCTTTGGAGACTAGATGAATTCAGAGGGATAAAGTTAATTGAGGTAAAACAAAAATGGTGATGGATTTATTCTAAATTTAGAGAGCAGAAAGGTTTTTCTTTTTCAGTTCAGCTCTTTCCTTCCAAGATTTCTTTCTGTTTTTTTTCCAGTGAGTCTATTAGGAAGGCTCTCTAGACCTAATTGGCAAATGGAAATAAATAAATCATGGGTACCCACCCAAGCATTTTGAGGGAATTTATAGCCAGAATTGTGTACATATTGATCAAAACAGGCATCCTGCCACAGTCGATGAGGTCCCTGGCAGACAGACCTCGGGAAAACTGAGCAAAATTATAATGCCATAAACCATAGAATCACTAAACATTTCAGCATATATCACAAATAAAGCATGATGACTTTTATAAGAGGAAATGATCCTGATGGAGCCAGCAGACTGCTTGGAGGTGGCAGGCGTGAAAATAGGAGATTCCAGGAAACTCAATTTATTTCCGTGTTTCAAAATCCTTAAACAAGGCTTTCTTTCAAAAGTAATTTAAAACATTGTCAGCCTGAGTTGGGGTGGGGACTTATCGGAGGGAATGTTCATTAAGAGATTTTGAAACAAGTCAAAGTTGAGGGCCGAGTAAGTGTTTTTCTGGAGAAAGAAACATAAAAAGTAGCCTCTCTGGAAAAAAAGTGCCACTTAATGTATTTTATAAATGATCAGGAAGAGGAAATACAGAAGAAGGAATACCTTCAGGGTTGCAAAGCCAGTAGATGCTTCTAGGTGGTTTAATGGTAACTGAAGGAAACCATTGAGTCTGTATGGGGTACAATACGACATGCGAGCTTCAAGATGGGTCACTCAGAGGAAATACCTTTAAGAAAAGGAACAAAAATTGCTTCCAAAATTATAGCCTCTGACATAATTGGTCCAATTAATAAATATTCAGTGTCTTTTATGTGCAAGGTACATGTATGCAAATTCTGGAGCGGGGCAACATTGCTTTACAAAGTATCCTGAAGATGTGGGGCCAATGTGTTGCTAAAGCCAAAAGGGAAAATAAGCTCTAGTTATCATTAGAGTGAGAACTAGAAACAAACTGGAAAATGTCTTTAACTTTTGCACAAAATCATGGTGTGTGCATATCTTGAAAACTGGGTCAATTTCGGACATGAAATGTAGCAAAGCGACTGAATAGGGAAAATATACTGGGAGGTCAGAGAGCCTGATTCACACATAGAGAGAGACATAGATCTTAACACTGGGCTAAGAAGAAATCAATACCTGTTCAATGACATTTCAAGGGCTTCTGAGAAGGTTCATATGAGCTTAATCTCTATCCTTCCCTTCTTATGCAAACATCTTAATATATATCTTTTACATTTCTAATTTTGATTTTCTTACCTCCATTGCAGTCTTTAATCACTTAATCAAGTATCTGGACTCATTGCACCAATGAAGTACTTTTCTAAGGGAATTAACAATTTCCTAACTCCAAATCCCATAGAGAACTTTTCTTCTCTTGATTTGCTCTTTCTCCATTGGCCATTCCCTTCTTAAAGTTCTCTTCTTCCATAGCTCCTGTGGTGCCACCCTCCCTGGTTTGCTTTCTGCCTTGTATTATTTCTTGTCCCTCCGATGGCTCCTCACCGTCTACTTGCCCCTTTGGTTAGGTCATGCCTACCTCTTCTCACTCTACATGCCCACCCGTGATCCTAATCATGCTCATGACTTGAATTACCACCTGTTCTCTGATGTGTTTCACAATCCCGCTCTCGTCTCCTGACCCCAGCCCTCCTCTGAGCTCTAGATCCATATTTTCGATTGTCAACTAGACATCCCAGCTGAATGTCCCTAATAAGTACAGAGACAGCATGCCTAAAATCAAACCTGAGTCTCCCTACACCCTCAACCCACTCTCCTCAACTTCTGTGCCACTTGATGGAACCACCATCAGAGCCCTTACGGGCACACATTGGGTCTTGGATGAATTAACAAAAGGCAGCACTTCTCTAGCCTGCTTTCCCCAGCACCAGAGTGGACAGGGGTGCTCAGAGAAGACTTTAGCTTTCGCACCCCCTCTGCTGGGTATCCTTGTGAAGGACACAGATGGAACAACTGTTTGTGGTAAGCAGTCCTACCATCTCCTTATCACTCAAACAAAACTGAAAACTCAGAGTCATCACTTCTGTAACTACTCAGTCATCAAGTTCTGTCCATTTTATCTTAGAAGTGTCCGTACTATATTCCCCAACAGAAATATATGTTAGGGAAAATGCTTTTGCCTAATGTACCAACCTTCAGTTCATACAGTACAGATTAGCAAAGCTTAATTTCTTTCTTATTTGTTGAAAAAAATAAGTATCAATATAAATTCTCATATTTTCTTTCTCAGCCTAGTAGATAACTGTGTAGACGGATTTATCTCACTTTGGAGACTACTGGTAATGAAGTCCAAACTCCATAGCGTAATGTACAAGACCTTTTATAAGTGGCAACAGAATGCCTTTTGAGCCCCTGCTTCATTCCTCCATGCTTACTCCACCAAGGCCATGGCACATGGTGTTTTTTCAATGGATCCACATAGCTTCATGACTAGGTCCATTCGCACATGCCCTGGCTCTCTAGAATCTCCTGACTCCTCCTTTCCTTAGTGCCCTTTTTATCTTTCAAGGTTAGCTCAGAATACTTCTTCTGTCAAGCTTCCTCCAATCCTTCTCTCACCTTCTACCTACCTAGCTGCCAACCAGGGAAGAGTTGCTCCCTACCTGTGCTGTGGCCCTAGCTTCTCCTCCTACATGAAGTATGTATAACAACCCTCTCACACTAGTTGATTACTCATTTTTTAACATGCATTTCTCTCCTGTTAGATTTTTCTCTCTTCAAAATAGAAATCATGTCTTATCCGTCTTTGTATACCAAAGAGCTAGGATTGTTTGACACATTGTATGTGCTTTGTGACAGTCGAATGAATGAAAAAATACATGAATGAAATACACTTAATTGAAGTTCTCTTCAAATACATTGATTGGGCTGTCCCAGGAGGCTGGAAGTTCCTTTTCCCTGTGTCCAAGCAGAGGCTGATTGAAGGAATTCAAACATTAACTACATATGTAGACTAGAGATGCTTTAACATACACGAATAACATGCATGTGCCAACAAGGCCCTCTGTAGCCCTCTGAATTTGATGTAATGACAGACATTCATGCCTTCCTTCTAACCACACTCCCCTCTGGGAGAACTGGGCTGTGAAGTACAGAATTAGGAGAGTATTAATTATCCCCGCATCGTTCAGGTTTTTGAGTTGATCACTCATAGACTCCTAAGTAATAAGCCTAACCTTTTATCTGGAGCATCAAGAGAAGCTCCTTTCATTTTCAGAGAACAAGGCATTTCCTCTCCACACAGCGCTCCAGACACACAAAGGAAAGGTAGAGATCACAGAGCATCAGTATAGTCAAAAACCTAGAGGCTCATCCTGCTTTTCCCATACAGAAATTTTTAGACATTTTAACAGGAAATTTGTGGCACAGATGGAAAACAAATTTCATCTAAGTTAAGCAGAGTAAATGAGGAGAAAAAAAAACCTCAAAGATCAAAAAGCTGTGTAAGAGATACTCTAAGGACCCAGATTATATAAATGCCTGTAAGCTACGAGTGTTTTCATACAGTGCTATTAAGGAACCTGCAATTAAGGTGTTGGAGGTTTTTCTTAAATACACACACACACACATCCATACACTCACAGGGAAATCAATCCCCTCTCATAAAAGAACAGTGGTAGGTGTGTGGAGCCGTTTCTGTGCCCCAGGAAGGCACTGCGCTTCTCCTAGAAATGCAGCCCCCCTCAGGTCAAGTCGATCTAACCCGTGGAAAGATAAAATCTGCTGCACCACTGAGAGAAAACTCACAGACAGCAACACCTCCCTGGTAGCCTGCCACTTCTACAAACCCCAAACAAAGAGGTATGAAAAAACCCTGCCACTGAGCAGGGGAAATGTGTTTTCTTATCTGGAGCCAAGGCGGGGATTTGTGTGACACTGCTGTCATTCCCTAACTGAATTACACACGTGTGCTGCACACCTGCAGCCTCTCTAGCTTCAGGCCTCCGTGCCTTGGCTTAGTCGGGTTGCATTAAGGGCACAAACGGACTCAAATTTCAGCAAGACCAATGCCACTGCCGGTGCTCTTTTCCCAGTGCTGACTCACAATTAAAATGTGTGAATCATTTAGACCCACTGTCATCTAAAAAATCCAGCTTACACTTGGATAAATGAGACTCACCCGAAAAAGCGTGACATGGGGAGAACCAGAACTTCAAATCATTTCCTTACAATAGTAGCTCTCAGAGTGTAGTCCCTGCACTAGTAGCATTGGCATTAACTGGGAACTTACAAGAAATAAAAATTCTCCAGTGTACATATTCCAAAACATATAGTACATACTAAATAGATATGATTTTTTATTTGTCAATTTAAAAAAATAGAAAAGAACAAAGGAATGAAAAAAACCCTCTCTAGACCTCCTAAAT
This sequence comes from Theropithecus gelada, assembly GCF_003255815.1. Classification (NCBI taxonomy): domain Eukaryota; kingdom Metazoa; phylum Chordata; class Mammalia; order Primates; family Cercopithecidae; genus Theropithecus; species Theropithecus gelada. The sequence continues at coordinate 27,913,984 of NC_037669.1, read as the reverse complement.
CAGAAACTCGGGGGCTACAGCCCAGCAATCTGCATCTTAAGTCTTCCAGGTGATTCTCACTTACCTTGAAGTTTGAGAACCACAGCCGTAGAGATGCAAGTCATGTATGATCCCATTCTATGGCTATTTATAGAATCATATGAATGATAGAGCAGAACCTGGCTGTTTCCAAAGGTTAAAAAGCAATTATGTTTCTACACTTCCAGATGAGAATTTACAGCTTCTTGGCTTACCTAATTGATTTCAGAAACCATGGTTAAAATCCCAGAGAACATCTACCCCTACTTGTTAGGCTGATTGCTGCTGTGATGTTTGCGCAGCCTGTATCCCTTAATCTTAAACTTTCCAGGGATGCATTATAACTGAGTCTAGTTCATCACGTTCCATACAGGATGAATGCTTTCCCAGAGGTGAGGAAACTGCACACAGGCAGTGCTCACTGGGTGTTGATAGTAGGTAACCATGTTTTGGTTGTGGAAGTACACAAAGCCCCACAAAGAGGAAAGTTGTTGTCCCCCCAACAAACAGCCACATCCAAGCATCACAGAATAGCACTAGCTTCAGGGCAAAGACAGGTAAAGAATCACAATCCAGTGGCATTATTCCCTCCTGTCACTCAAACTTCTTCACTTCGAAAATGTAAACTTTCTTCAGAATTAAAGAGGAAGAGGACCCATGGCTTCCACTTACATTTAAAATAGCCTCTCAATTCAAGGCTTTTACAGCTATTAAGCTAATGTTAGTACAGTGCTTCTGACTTACAAATGCAGAGAGCTAAATAACTACATCTGTAATATGATTAAAAGCAACAGGAAGCAAAATGTCAGGATAGAAAAAACACAAATCCTCTGTCTCATTGTTCTTCTGACATGCTTGCTCTGTTGCACAGGTGTCATTAATCCCAGGGAGCTGATCTGTAATTTCTCTAATCATAACCACCGAGTATATATTAAATAGCTCTGAGGGTAGGATTTTCTTTTCTCCTAATGTGTAGTGAAAAGGATTTCTGCAATCTGGACATTATGCCCAGACTGTGGTGGCAGTTGTGTGACAACTTGAAGATAAAACGTGACTGTGTTGAGAATGTTGAAGTGAATGGATGGAAAGGACCTGAGTCCCTACTACTGTCACTGGGTCACTGGATCCACCCTGGAACTGCTTACCTACTACCAACACACTGACTCATAAAATAATTAAATATCTGTATTGATGAAGTATTGCTGTTTGCAGCCCAGGTCATTAGAAATTGAGATATAAACATAGGTCAAAAATTTTAGTTTTTGGTTTAGAAAATATCAATGTGTTTTGGTTAATCAGTAAGTCATCAAAATTTTTTTTGGAAGAGATTTCCTGCACGTTCCTTTCTCTCCATTCACATTGTCATCTTATGTGATAGGTAGATCAAAACCTGTTTGGGACTAAGAATCTTTTATAAGGAAGCTTGATATTAATTTTTATTTTAGAGGCATTATAGACAACAAATGAGGAAAATATTAAATTATACTTATTGATCAATTTGTATACATCAGGAGCTCTTATTCTTAACTTCTTCATAAATAATAATTGCTGTTATTGTTATTATAATAATTATTATTAGAAATGAGGAAACTGAAGCCCAGAAATTCAGGTAACAATATGTCCAAAGTCTCTTTAATAAAAGTCAGGGTCAGGACAAGTCCCATAGTCTTTTTTTTTTTTTGAGACAGAGTCCCTCTGTCACCCAGGCTGCAGTGCAGTGGCGTGATCTCGGCTCACTGCAATCTCCACCTCCTGGGTTCAAGTGATTCTCCTGCCTCAGCCTCCCAAGTAGCTGGGATTACAGGCACCCACCACCATGCTCCGCTAATTTTTGTGTTTTTAGTAGAGATAGGGTTTCACCATGTTGGCCAGGCTGGTCTCGAACTCCTGACCTCAAGTGATCCACCCACCTCGACCTCCCAAAGTGCTGGGATTACAGGCGTAAGCCATTGGGCCCGGCCAAGTCCCATAATCTTAAGGCAATGACTCCATTCTTTCCTCCTTACCCAAACCCTCTCTCTCCCATATTCTTACAGAACTTGGCTTATTCCATTCATGAAACTCTTTACATATTGTCTTTCAATATAGACATTTGTATAGATGCAAAGAATGCACACAATCATTGGCAATATAATGAATATATGGTCCAAAGCTTACATACATACCTTTATTTATTTATTTGCATACCTTTTTTTTTTTTTTTTTTCCAGTTTGAGCCCTTGAGAATAGGGACTGTGGACCTGAGAAATTATGTTTGCACACTGAGGTTCCAGCATCTTGAGTGCCTGGTGCTTGGTGAGAAACTTACATTCCTGTTAGGAAAGGTGTAATTTTATAACCATTTCTCGGAGTTAGAGTTTTTATAATAAAAATGTTATTAAAATAAAGATTGGAGTCTTTAATTTTAAAAACTCTGAAATAAAACCTTAGTGGATGACAAAGGTAAAGAATTGGGGATAAAATATTTTGCAAAATTGAGTAATTTTTTCACCATTAAAAGTGATAGGGTATAGAAGAATATGTTTTTGAATAAGACTGTGAGTAGGAATTTGCCATGTTATAGGTTCTATAAAACTCTTGGTACCCTAAGGACATCTCACAGATGGTAATGGTTATTACCACCCATAAAAATACCAGTGATGAGATCATCAGAATACTGTCCAACCTAAATCTCAGTAAAATAAAAAGTATTAACTAATATAAAAGCAAAGTACATGAAAGTTAACTCAATTATATTCATCTGCCAGAAGGTTTAATACACATATACACATATTACTTATAATAACAACTGGGCTTAGATAGGGTAAAGGCTCAAAATATTTTTTATCTCATTCCTTTGAAAAGCACTGATTTTATTTTAGGTAGACAAACATAAGAAAGGAGTAAAAAACACCCTCAACTTTAATACTCTGGTACTTTTTAAGAACCATCTAGCCCTTGTTCTAACTGCCTAAAAATAAAAATGATTTAGGAGTAAGAAAGTTTGAAACAATCTATAAGTCAAGTAGTATATAAAAGCAATTACAAGGGGTAACATGTTCTATGCTATGTGGAGAAAACTGTGTGAAAATGTCCAAATAGTAGCAATAAAAAGACAATAAACTTCATCCTCATGACCAGTCAGGATATGAAAGATCTTTGTACAGGCTATGCTTTGAAAAAGTTAAAAGTGCTCCTGAGTTAAAGACATTGCTGATCATTACTGCTTCCTGGAAAGCATAAGGGGGGAAAGGTATATACAACATAAAAGTGGCTGGCTGTTTTATAACTTTTTTCCATTTCTTTGTACATGGGATTTCATGAGGAAAATAAAAGGTGCTTAGGGTTTGTTCTCATGTTTAGGTGCAAGCAAGCTCTGTACAAAAATGACAGTGTAGTCACACATCCTCGTCCTCCTTTATCATATTTTCTGCACTTATACTTCCCTTTTGTGTTGTACCCTCTGCCTCTGCGTGGTGTGAAAGCTTCTCCTTGTAGATCCACTTGTACCTGTCTCCCAAGAACACCTCTATGTCTTTGTCTTCTCTATTCCTGTCTCCCACTGGCAGCATTGACCTACCCTGAACTCCATTCTCTTAGTCTTGCTAAGTAACTTACCAACTGGATAAATCATATAAGCCAAAAATGTCTCTCACTGATAATAGCAAAATGTGTTATCCAACCTAGAAGACATTTCATTTTAATGGCTTATGACAAAAAGAAAATGGCAAAAAGAAAATAACAAGGCCAATAGAGGAAAATTCCACAGCTTTGCTTGAAATTTTTTTCAATTAAACCTTCTTACTCAGATTCCTAAACCCTCCCTAATTCAACCAAGTCTTGATTTTTTAGTCTCATCGACTAGTTCCACGTGAAAACACCAGATGTTAGAGGCTGAGATCTCCTTACCTGAAAAGATGCTTTCATGCACATACACACACACACACGCACACACACGCACACATACACACATGCACACACACATACACATGCACACACACAAGCACACACACATACACATGCACACATGCACACACACACATGCACACACATACGCATGTTCAAATTTAATGAACTGAGTCTTTAAGCTGAAGTAGAAATTTTCTGTGACTGTATTTGTTTTTTTATTTCTGCATAACAAATTACCACAAACATAGCAACTTTAACCAACATCCATTTATGAGCTCAGAGTTATATAGGTCAGAAGTCTGGGCAAGCCCAACTGAGTTCCCTGCTTAGGGTTTCCAAAAGCTAAAATCAAGGTGTCAGTTTAGGCTCTTCTTTGGAGCCTCTGGGGAAGAATTGCTTTGAAACTCATTCGTACTATTGGCAGAATTTCCTTCCTTATGGTTATAGGATGGAGATCTACATTTCCCCGGAGGCTGTCACTTAGGGAAGCACTCTCAGCCCCTAGAGGCCACTCTCAGCTCCTTCCCCTGGGGCTGTCTCCATCTCAAAAACAGACAGCTTCCTGCACATTCTTTCTCTCTCATGCTTTACTGTCTGACTTCCTCTTCTGCTACCAGCCAGAGAAAACTACCTTCTTTTAAAGGGCTCACGTGATTACATTAGGTCCATCTGGAAAGCTTTCCTGTCTTCAGGTCAACTAATTACTAACCTCAGTTACTCTGGAAAATCCTTTTTCACCATGTGAGGTAACATAATTTGAGGAGTAACACCAGGGGACAACGTTCATCGGGACCATCTTAGAATTCTATCACGGTGATCTTACAGAAATTTGCTTATAACACTTTTATGGTCATCTTCATTTCTGCCTTTTAGTGTAGGTGATTTATGTATATGTCTTGGCTCTCTCTGCTAGAATGATAACAGCTTAAGAGCAGAGAAGATGTTTTCGTTCTCCAAAAATTACTTTGGGATAGAGCTGAGACACAAAAAAAGATGGTGCTGAATTTCTATGTCAAATCAGGCAGCAAAGATATAAGTTGCAATATAGACAGGGAATTCAGATTCTGTCTATGGGAATCAAATAATACAAAGTTGAAAATGTAGGTAAAGATAAAACTTGAGAGACACATGATAAATTGAGTTGTGAAACTAAATTGTTTCCCAACTGAGATCTACAAGCTTGGAGTCTGCCAGGGATGAAGAAGCTAAAACCAGATTGTAGGAAGAGCCTTGGAAGGAATTATTTGGTGGCTTATGTAGTACTATTCTTTAGGTAACACCTAGGTAGTGTTCCCAGGCCACAGTCCCTACCCCAACCTGAGCTGGTAACCTTCTGATGCTCCCAACTTTTACACAAATAACCACAGCAGGCCCTTGATGATGGTTACTTGGGTAACCATCCTCTTAGTTGGGTAATTAAGTGTCCAACTCCAGGAAGTATAGATTTAAGTGGAATTGATTTTTGCATGTGTAAGCTATTTTATAGTCATTGTGTTGCTTCATATATGCTTTATCTGCTTTAAGATGTTTGAAATGGATAAGAGAATCTGCTTTATTAAATTTGTCTAATTTATTAAATTTATAAGATTTTCATAAAGATCGCAAATATCTTGCGTGTTAGATTTGTAAGTTTGTTTAAGAGGTGTTTGAATTATTTGGGAGAATTGGTTTTCAAATTGGTAATAATTGTTTGAAATGTCTAAAAATATCTAGTTAATAAAGTTTCTATATACTGTTAACATTTGAGAGATCTGATCCATAAAATTTATAAACTGAGCATTAATTAAATAACAAATGAAGTTAAGTGCTTAAAATTATAACAACATTATTAGATTTGCAAATATAGCAACAAGATTTGTGAGTTAAAAGTAAAGGCTTATAAAAACTAAGTTATAAAACTTATACTTTTTGTCAGGTCAACATTAACACAATCATAAGAAACTATCAACATTAACTTCTGTGCAAGAAAAAAAGTCACCTTTTGGGAACTAAAAACCCAATTACCATTATTAAACACTGAAGAGCAATATAACTGAAATGGAGATGAAGCATTCCAGCTGTCATTTATTAGTTCCAACCACATAACATTTCTGTGATAGGCTCTGGGTTTGTTCATTTGTTCATTTGTTTGCTTTTGAAGGTCAGAGATAATATAACTAAAGTATCTTGCCTCTTAAGCATATGTTAAATTGAACTGACAATCTTTTTAAATCTAAAAATATTACTCACATACCAATCACAGTTCCTTTGCTCACAAGTAACAGAAAATCGGTCTAACTGTTTACATAATAATAACAGCAACAAGGGTAATAATATAAAGATTTTGTGGTTCAAATAATTTAAGAAACCCAGAAATGGAAGGACATGTATGACTTGGATCTTCCTTCAAAAAAGAACAAACTATCTATGCGTGCAGGATGCTGCTGATAACTAACAGCCACCAGCCAGTGGGTATTAGAGGTCCTCTACAGTGTTGAGCTGGAACCACAGTATTGAGCTTCTCGACAGCCCTGGCCAGTAAGTACAGCGGGAGGACTAGTATCTGGGCATTTCCCCCCATTGTCATACTCTTCCAACAAGCAGCCTTTGCTCTAGATCTCCCTTTGGTGCTGGCGGACTTTACAAAATCTGCATCACAGTCTGAGGCCCTCCCCGCCCAATCCTGCGGCCTTTCCCTTTGTTTCCATAGGCGTCAGGCCTGGATCAAGGTCTGAAGGGCTTTGCTGCCCATACATTTCCTGTGCCTTGCTTTTATCTTTCACAAACATTACCTCAATAAAACTTGGACGCTGGTAATTCCATCTCCATATCTGATTACCAGATGACCTGAATTGACATTTGGGCAAAGCTTGCTCCAGCAGTTTAAAGATGTCCCAGGACCGACTTCCTTTCTGTGTCTCTACTCAGCCTTCCGCAGTGGCAGAATAGCCCTAAAACTATTTTGATAGTTTCACCGTATCAACATAGTTACCAGACCAACTGGGGGTGTTTCTTCCTCATTCACAACCAGTGGATGAAAGGAGCATCTTTTTTTAGCATCCATGAAAGACAGAATAATTTTATTCTCCAGATGCTCCCCATCAAACATCTTCTTTCTCTCTTTTTGACAAAGTTTGGATCATAATGCCATCCCAACGACTGCAACTAGGGCCCATCCCTGGAGCTGCTGTGAGATTAGTCCCAACCAGTCTGCATGTCCCCATCAGAAAGGGAACAGAGAGAATAAATGCTGGGGAGGCAATCACTAAATTTCCGTGATTACAAACATAAGCATCCTCAAACAATATTACACCACGGAATTAGTCTCATGAAGACACCGCTGCTACTAACAATGTGCATAGAAATTGGAGCATAAACCGCTAAGAATACAGGCTGCAGAGGCCAGAAACCGCTGGAACTGCACCGCTGCCATCTCCGAAAGCTGAATGCTCTGTTGCCTCTGTTCCTGGCAGGCTGTAGAGGCCAGAAACCACTGGAACTGCACCACTGCTGTCTCCGGAAGCTGAATGCCCTGTTGCCTCTGTTCCTGGTCTTGCCTAGACTCTGTAGAGTTCTTCCTTCTTCAAGTCACTGTATTTAATTCAAACAGGAGCTGGTGCATCCTGCAGGCAGAGCCTACAGCTTGAGTCAATGTACTGGTTGCAGGAGAAGGAGCGTCTATTTCATCCCAGAGTGGGAGAATGCCACCTGTGGCATCACAGGCGGAAGAGTCCAGATTCTGGATTCTTTTTTATTTGCTTTTGTTCTGCTAAAGTCTCCAGTGTGTGATCCTCAGAAAGACATTATGAGGGTTTTCCCCAGAACCTAAATTCTGTGAGTAAAGAATGCACTAGTGCTGAAACATTTGGGGCAAGAACAAGCATCAGTCACAACCGTCAACAATCACTCTCAGTTTTAACTTCTTTGGGGAAGCTGGTTACCATATTTAAAACACTTGTATTCCATTTTGTTTTGTTAGTAAGACAAAAATGTATTGCCTTTATTAATACCAAACCTGTAGACTTTATACAGAATAGTTGCCACTATTGCCTCACTGTGCCTATAAACATTCATCCTGGGAAGATTAAATTTAGCCCAGCAAATGTTTATTCAGCTATAATAAATGCAAGACCTTGTGCTAGGCACTGGGAGATGACAAATTTGTCTTAAATTGTCACTGTGGTGACTACTTAGTCATTATTTTAATTCCTTCATCATGGAAAAATTGGGTATTAACTATTCATGATCTAGTTTTATATTTCACTGCCAATTTTCCATTATTTCCAATTCTACAGAAGAGCTGCAAAATCTTGACAATACATTTTTAGAGGTTAATCTTACTATAATTTCTCTTTTGTTCATATCACAAATATCATTTTGGAATCCAAGGCAATAGATTATTTGAATAGAAAATGCAGCTATTAAAGATGTAAATTATTCTTATACTATTATTTTTGTGATAAAGGAATGTTAGAAATTCACAAATGTTTGTGTATGTTTTAAGGGGATATACTGTTTATGCTTGCATTTGAGAGCCTTATGAGAAACATTGACCAGAGCTCTATTTTAATGCTACAGCTTGGCACAATCCTATACTATCTGAACTGGATACAAAGGTAAAGGTCAGGGCACATCTTTGAATTGAGCTTTGAATTCTTTCATCTCCATATATTTGTCACTTTGTGAATCCACATCAATTTTTCCATATTGATTCTATATAAGCTTTTCATGTTATACTCGAATCTTTTCATTTCTCCATCTGAAGCCAAGTGTACCACATTCCATCACAGGGGTGATGAGGCTATACTTTCTACTTTTATTTTCATGGTGGTCAGCCATTAGCTGGGTAAAGTTAGTAGTAGCTACAGAAGAAGTAATAGTTAAGGCCTCCTTTTCTACAGTAAAACAGCCTGGGCCGGGCGCAGTGGCTCACGCCTGTAATCCCAGCACTTTGGGAGGCCGAGATGGGCGGATCACGAGGTCAGGAGATCGAGACCATCCTGGCTAACACGGTGAAACCCCGTCTCTGCTAAAAATACAAAACACTAGCTGGGCCTGGTGGCGGGCGCCTGTGGTCCCAGCTACTCGGGAGGCTGAGGCAGGAGAATGGCGGGAACCCGGGAGGCGGAGCTTGTAGTGAGCTGAGATCCCGCCACTGCACTCCAGCCTGGGGACAGAGCTAGACTCCGTCTCAGAAAAAAAAAAACAACAACAAAAATAACAACAAAAAAACAGCCTGGCTTCATCTGCATCTGCACTAGCCATGTAATTTTAGGCATACCTAACCTCTGTAAGGCTTAGCTTTCATTCCTGAAAAAAAAAACTAACAATATGTTTTCCACAGATGACTGCTGGTGAGAATTAAGTAACATAATATATTTAAAGCTCTTTGGCTGGGTATGGTGACTCATGCCTATAATCCCAGCACTTTGGGAGGCCAAGGCAGGAGGATCGCTTGAGCCCAGGAGTTCAAGACCAGCCTGGGTAACATAGTGAGACCACATCTCTATTTAAAGGTGATAGATAAATAGATGATAGATAAATAGATAGATAGATAGATAGATAGATAGATAGATAGATAGATAATGGATGGATAGATGATAGAAATGACAGATAGATAGATAGATAGATAGATAGATAGATAGATAGATGACAGATTTCAAGCTCTTCATTACACAGCCTGACAATTCATTTCTCTTGGGTAAATACCCATTTCTCTTTGGGTAAATACTTAGGAAATGGGTAAATATTTACCAATTTCTCTTGGGTAAATATTTAGGAGTATTTACCCATTTCTCTTGGGAGTATTTACCCAAGAGAAATGAAGGCATATGCCACCCAAAAACCTATACACAATTTTTTAGCCGTTTTATTTATTATTGCCAAGAACTGGAAATAACCCAAATGTTCATCAACTGTTGAATGACGAAGCAAAATGTGATGTATCTATACTGTGGAATACCATTCAGCAATGAAAAGGAACAAACAACCAATAGATGCAGCAACATCAATGAACTTCAAAAGCATTATGCTCAGTGGAAGAAGCCAGGCTAAAAGGTTACATATTTTAGGATTCTACTTATATGGCATTCTGGAAAAGGTAAAACTAGAAGGACCAAAAACAGTTCAGTGGTTGCCAGAGTCTAGAGGTGGAGGTAGGAGACTGACCACAAAGGGGTACAAGTAAACTTTTCGGAGTGATGAAAATATTCTGTATTTTGATGGGGTACTATTTACATGATGGCACATATTCATCAAAACTCATAGAACTGTACACTTAAAAGGGTGCATTTTACTCCATGTAAATGATACCTTAATAACCTGACATTTTAAAAAGTCACTAATGATATCGTTATATATCGATTAAACATTTTTAAAAGTCCTCATGAACAGTGTGCATAGCACTCAGTAAGCATTAATGTTAGTTGTTGTTGGTGGTGGTGTTACCATTGACTAAGGTGACAAAAGTATAGAAAAACAAAAATAAATTAGAAACAGTTTCATTTATTACAGAACAAAGATTAGGATCTAGTCAATGTAAGAGTCCAAAACTTTTGTTGATTCTATAAATTCAATATTCTAATTTAATAAAGTAAAAGGTCTTGTGTAGAATGTTGCTAAACAGAAATAATCATTACAAATAGCAATTCTGTTAATCAGATGTGAGTTGAATAATTAGGGCTGTGTGTGATGCCAACTCGGATGCCACAGTGACAAAGCCTTTTAGGAGTTATCAGGGTGCTTTTCCACTTGTCAGATGTGCACACCTAGAAACTCAATTTTTATCAATGCACTCTGAGATGACAAGGTTATAGGAGACCGATTTATGTTAACAAATCTTGGAAGGCACTGATATATAAACCCGATGTACAATGTATCACTCAACAGAATGATAACTGCCACTTGGGTCACCACAGTACTGTGCGCTGATGTGATCATCACATTTTTTCTTTGTGGGCAGGTCTAAAAGGGAGCCGGGAACTAATCAGCTTCCTCAGTGGGCAGGGGATCAGAACAAGGGAGAGAAGTTAGTGTTAGAGGACACACAACCCAGGTCATAGTAAAACTTCCACAAATCATTCCTGTTCCCATATTTCACCAGATTCGATGTATTTCTTTATTAAACAATGTGGGATAGAAACCAATATAATCTTGTTGGTAACCCTCTTTTATGTAGATTTCACGTTCCTCATTCTTTAGTCTTTCTGTAGATCTGGTACATTACCATCGAGAGAATCAGCTTTCATGATGACAGCCACATCTGTTCCTTCGTCCCTGAGATTTTGCCTTTATTGAATTTGGTGTTCCCAAGTCTCCTCCACTGCACACTTATAGATATTATCTGATGTTACTTCTACAGATAATCTCATCCTTTCATGGATTGCTTTTGCTAGTTTAACAATCAAAGAGTATTTTGGTTGCCTATTGCCCCATAACAAACCACTCCCAAACTTGGTGGTGTAAAATACCAACAATCATTTTATTATTAACTCCCACGAGTTTGGGAAGTTGCCTGGGCTCAGTTAGGCAGTATTCATTCAGAGTGTCTCATGCACTTGCTGTCAGACAATGGCTGATACTCAAATATTCTGAATGCTTGATGCTCACATGGCTGGCATGTGGGCTGGGACTGCTCAAACAGCTGGGATTTGGAACTTCTAGGGACCCTAGGAATGCTTCTTTGTCTCTGTGTGGTCTCTTCAGCATAGCAACAGCAGGGTAGCTGAACATCTTACAGATGGCCCAGGGCTCCAAAGGCTCTTTTCCTAAGTGACACAGAGCCCAGCTGAAGCTGTATTACCATTCATTCTCCAGTCTCCGAAATCTCAAAGCATCACTTCCACCATACTCTATCTGTCAAGACAAACACAAAGGCCCACCTAGGTTCAAAAAGAGGGGGCATAGGCTCTGCTTCTTGATGTGGATGTGGCCAGGTTCTGGAGGAGAATGTGGGGCTGGAAATATTATTGCAGACAGTTCTGGAAAATACAATCTGCCATGAAAGGCAATCTCGACTTTTAGTTATTAGAGGACTGAGGATATTTTAGTACATACCAGTCAGATGCCTATTTTCAGGAGCACTGAATACTAAATATACGGCCCCTCTTCCACAGCCTCTTCTACGCAGCCCTGCCTGTGAGGTAGAGTGAAAGTTACAGGAATGGTAAATGAATACATGAGGACATCAAGATGATTTAAAAATTCATAAATTTCCCACAAAATACAATACGGTGATATTTTGGGATCTCTGACTCTGACCTAAATAGACAAATGCTTTTCTAAATGATACTTGTGATTTAGAAAGAAGAATACACTATGGATGTTCCTTTAAAATACGTATTTGAGTAAAAGCGATGTTTCCGATGTGTGTCAGAAAGTGAATACTTGTATATTTCTGCATGGTTAGAGCTTTCCAAGCAAATTTTACTGGGACCTGGTTGAAAGACAGGTTTTGGAAGTGAAATGATGACTGACTAGATGGTAAGAGATTTTCCTTCCAGGAGGTTTGTGTTTTCATTTCAAGTGAGGGATGAGACCCAAAGCCTTTGAGACATTCCAGAGGTTGTAAACTCAGAGATGGTTGTGTCTTCCTTTCCCCTGGAGACATGTATTTATATTTCAAGGAGTAGCAACCCAAAATCATCCTTTTCTTCTCAAGGAGAGTTTGTTTACATTAGGGAGATTCAGTTTGCTTCTCGTCCTTGAAGGGGAAATTTTATACAAGCTCCCCGGTTCATATCTGTGGGGCTTCCTCACCACAGTACCAACCCCATTACATGTAGAGTGACCTCCAGCTGTGGTCACATCATTCCAAGGGGAAGAATTAGGAAAAAGGAGAGCTGAGGAGGTTGTTACTGTGAGTAACTAACAATCTGCCAGTCCCAGAAATCTCATGTGTATATAAATACAGAAATTAAAAATTTATCGATATGAAAACAGTACAAAATATACCCAAATATGCCTATTTAAGTATATTATTTTGAATTCTCTTTTTCTTGCTGACAAATTTAGTGTTGCACTGGTTTTGTTCACAGAGGAAGTTAGAATTCACTGAAGTTTCTTTATGTGTACAATTAAGTGACTTGTAGTATATTCACAGAGTTTTGCAGCCATCACCAGAGTCAATTTCAGAACATTTATGTTCCCCCCAAAATAAACCCCATACTCATTACCAGTCACTCTTCATTTTTCCCCACCCATCTCCCAGCCCCAGGCAACCACTAACCTACTTTCTGTCTCTCTAAATTCTTCTATTCTAGACATCACATGTAAATTGAATCATACAATATGTGATTTTTTGTGACTGATTTCTTTCACTTAGCATAATGTTTTCAAGGTTTGTTCATGTTGTAGCAGGTATCAGTACTTTATTCCTTTTTATTTCTAAGCAATATTCCATTGTACAGATATACTGCTTTCATGTATCCATGCATCAGTTGATGGACATTTGGGTTGTTTTCACCTTTTATTATTGTGAATCATGCTGTTATGTTATTCATGCATGTACAAGCTTTTGTGTGGACATATGTGTTTATTTCTCTTGGGCATATACCTAGGAGTGGAATTGCTGGATCAAGTGGTAAATCTATATTTAACATTTTCAGAAACTGCCAGACTGTCTTCCAAAGTGGCTATAATATTTACACTCCCATTAGAAGTGTGTAAGTATTTCAGCTTCTCTACATCCTCACCAACACTTACTATATGTCTTTTTTACAGCCATCTTAAGGGTTTGAAGTGGTAATCATTGTATTTTTTTAGTTTGAATTGCTCATATAATATCTTACTTCCATTTGTATGCATTTTGCAACTTTTGTACAAAGCACCTTTACATAAACTCTTTGTTTCAATTGGTGTGTCAGATAGATATTATTTTCTCTAAAAGTCAAAAGGGTTGAATGTATTGCCCAAAGTCATATAATTAATAAATGGCATAGTCAGAACATTCTTCAGCCTAGGTCTTCTAATTCAAATCCTCAGATATTTTTCCTTTTCTACCCAAATAGTCTGATCACTGTGATCATTTCTTTGGTCTTAGAGATGTGAGAAGGGAGGAGAAAAGTGACCAGTAATAATCATGACTATTCTCTGTCTTCACATTTTGTCATTTGAGAATCAGCTACACATTTTCACCATCTCCTTCCATTCTACCCAATATCAGAAGGAACCTGATGAGGAAGTTGCCTATTGAGTAGTCACACTACATGGAATGATCACCTTTTCTTCCCGTCCTCATTGCCCCAGTTAAAGGGAAGATTGCTTTCAGTTTCTGAATACCCACGGAAGGACATGGTTATATTATGTCATATCATATATCTGACCCAGTTTCTAAGGATCCAGCTGCTGGTGTAAATCCAAGATTGGATCTTGCTTCATATACTACCTGGCTTAAATCCTCACCCAGCTTTCTTGGAGCTTCAACTGTATTAAATTCCCCTCTTTCTCTTTCAGAAAAAATGTTCTCATGAAAAAACAACAACCACCACCTCCTAATCTCCTTCCGCTATCTTTGGGAATTTTGGAGGCCTGGTCCAGCAGGGTGTCTTCCAGCCACTGCTCAGACCATCTCCAGGCTCTGCTGTTCCTGGTGACTCCATCTCTGGCACCTCCTTGCACCCGTTCACAACTGCTCCAATCCTACCTCCTGTTTCTGGAGCTGCTTCTTTCCTCTGCTAAGCTTCAAAGACCTTCTCCCACTCATCCCAGAAGGTTTGCATATGGTCCCAAAGTGTGTGCTTCTCAGGATTCCACATTCTCTATTTTGCTGCCATTAGGGAAGATTTAAGGCAAGGTATTCCAGAGATGAACCAGGAAGCTACTCACTATCGTTCCACACATGGCACCAATGCGCCTCCTTCTGAAAGGAATCAGAATGTGCTTTCTCAAAGGAAGCCACTTTGCCATCAGGATTATTTTGAGCTGAAGACAACTGAGAATCAGCAGATGCTGGACAAGTTCTCTGCCCTTCCCTTATGTGACTAAGGGCAAGGCGTAAATTTCCCATTGAGGAAGGTACCCTGACTCTGCACCCACTACCCTGTACCAGGAAGAGAAAAGGGAATCTTGTCATAAAAAATGGGGAGTCAATACCTAGATGAGTTTGCATAAACAGACCTTACTAAAATAGCTCTTATGTTCTGTCAGTTTCCCCATATATTTCCTAGTCTCTTCCCCACAGTTTATCAGCCCTTGAAGCCCAAAATCTCTTTCTTTTGTCAAGAAAGGAATACAAGCTTCCTGGTCAAACCACTTCTCTGAGCTTTACTTATTTTCTTTATCTCCTGTACACATAAAATATTAATACAAATTGTGCGCTTTTTCTCCTATTAACATGTCTTTTGGTAGTTTAGTATTTAGACCCCCAGTTTCTGAACCCAAGAGAATAGAGAAAAAGCTTTTCCTTCCTGATGCTTCACTAATGGCAACCTTATGTCCAGAAAGGGAAAATCACCTTTAAATTTATCCATATCAGGGAACTTTCCCTAGGGACTAAAAGATAGCCTTTGATATCTCCTCTTTACCTGGACGTCTTAATCCAAGGGGCCATGATTACAAGTCCTGAAGTCCTTTTGATTGGACCTACCATGGGGGTAGAAAAGCCTTACTTCCCAGAGAAGACAGGCACAGACCCAGTAGGGATAAGGGTGCCTATTTCATGTCAATATACTATGAGATTAAAAGTTTGATGGAGTCGGAAATGTTTTATTTGTCTCTTTCACAGTGCCTTTTTAATAAGTGCCAGTTGAACTGAACTCTATTAATCCACAAAGATACAATTTAAAGACAATGAAACTCTCTTGCCTGCTTAATTTAGTTTGCATCTCACCATTTACAGGAACTACTTGTGCTAGAGACCACAATTCAGAAATGGAGTATTTTACTATTGATGTCAGTAGGCAAAGGCACACCATTGCCCTGCCCCTGAGTGGGCCTATTTATTTTTTTTTATTATTACTTTTTCAGACAGAATCTCGCTCTGTCATTTAGGCTGGAGTCCAGTGGCATGATCTCAGCTCACTGTAACCTCTGCCTCCTGAGTTCAAGGGATTCTCCTGCCTCAGCCTCCTGAGTAGCTGGGATTACAGGTACCCGCCACCAAGCCTGGCTAATTTTTGTATTTTTAGTAGAAACCATGAATCTATAATCACCATGTTGGCCAGGCTGGCCTCGAACTCCTGATCTCAGGTAATCTGCCCACCTCGGCCTCCCAAAGTGCTGGAGGCCTGTGTTTTAAAGACATTTGAGGCAGGGAAGAAAGCTCAACAATTTAAAACCTTTGCATGTAACCACGACATTTCCTCTAATCTTTGACATGAGCTTTTGTCAGTCCCACTTTCACTAGGTCTTCTGGCAAGACTGTGGACCTGAACTACAGAGACAGTGAAATGAGGCAGAGTTAACAGGTTTTTCTCATTACTGTTATAGTAGCAGCAACACAATTACAGTCATGCACCAGATAAAAATGTTTTGGTCAATGATGGACCACATATACAATGATGGTCCTGTAAGTTTATAATGGAGCTGAAAATTTTCTGTCCCCTAGTGAGGTGGTAGCCATTGAAATGTCATAACGCAACACATTACTCATGTGTTTGTGGTAATGCTGGTGTTTGTTTATAACAAACCTACTGTACTAATAGCACATACAATTATGTACAGTATATAATATTGGATAATAAATAGCTATGTTACTGGTTTGTGTATTTACCGTGCTAAACTTTTTATTGCTAAAGTGTACTTTTGCTTTTTTTGTTGTTTTTTAGAGATGGGGTCTCACTATGTTGTCTGGAGCGCAGTGGCTGGAGTGGAGTGGCTATTCACAGGTGAGATCATAGCCAACGACAGCCTTGAACTCCTGGGCTCAAGCAATCTCCTGCCTCAGCTTTCTGAGTAGCTGGGATAGGCAGGCACCACTGTGCCCAGCTACTTATTTTAAAAAAGTTAACTGTAGCTGGGCACGGTGGCTCATGCCTGTAATCCCAGCACTTTGGGAGGCCGAGGTGGGAGGATCACCTGAGGTCGGGAGTTCGAGACCAGCCTGTCCAACATGGAGAAACCCCATCTCTACTAAAAATACAAAATTAGCCAGGCGTGGTAGTACATGCCTGTAATCCCAGTACTCAGGAGGCTGAGTCAGGAGAACAGCTTGAACCTGGGAGGTGGAGGTTGCGGCGAGCAGAGATCGTGCATTGCCCTATAGCCAGGGCAACAAGAGAGAAACTCTGTCTCAAAAAAAAAAAAAAAAAAACGTTAATTGTAAAACAACCTCAGGCATGTCCTTCAGGAAGTATTCTAGAAGAAGGCATTGTTATCATAGGAGATGACAGCTCCGTGTGTGTTACTGCCCCTGAAGACCTTCCAGTGGGACAAGATGTGGAGGTGGAAGACCATGATATTGATGATCCTGTCCCTGTGTAGGCCAAGGCTAGTGTGTGGGTTTTTGTCTCAGTTTTTAGCAAAAAAGTTTAGAAAGTAAAAAATTTAAAAATAGAAAAAAGCTTACATAGTAAGGCTATAAAGTAAGAAAATATTTTTGTGCAGCTGTACAAAGTGTTTACGCTTTAAGCTGTGTTATTACAAAAGAGTCAAGTTTTAAAAAATTAAAATGTTCATAATGTTAAGAAGTTAGAGTAAGCTCATTTTATTATGGAAGAAAGAATTTTTATTATAAATTTGTGTAGCCTAAGTGTATAGTGCTGATAAAGTCTACAGCAGTGTACAATCATGTCTTAGGCCTTCACATTCACTCGTCAGTCATTCACTGACCCACCCAGAGCAACTTCCAGTCTTGCAAGTTCCATTTATGGTAAGTTCCCTATAGAGGTGTACCACTTTTAATCTTTATTTTATTTTATTTTATTTTATATTTTGAGACAGAGTTTCACTCTTGTCACCTAGGCTAGAGTGCAATGGTACAATCTTTTCTCACTGCCACCTCTGCCTCCTAGGTTCAGGAGATTCTCCTGACTCAGCCTCTCGAGCGGCTGGAATTACGGGTACCCGCCACCACGCCTGGCTAATTTTTGTATTTTTAGTAGAGACGGGGTTTTGCCATGTTGGCCAGGCTGGCCTCAAACTGCTGACCTCAGGAGATCCACCTGCCTCGGCCTCCCAAAGTGCTGGGATTACAGGTGTGAGCCATCGTGCCCAGCTCATTTGAAATCTTTATAGCATATTTTTATTGTACCTTTTCTATGTTTAGATATGTTTACAGACATAAATACTTACCGTCATGTTTTAGTTGCCTACAGTATTCAGTACAGTAACATGCCATACAGGTTTGTAGCCTAGGACCAATAGGCTATACCACTTAGCTTTAAGCAACACATGACTGTACTTGATAAGTCCCAACACAGGGCCAGCACAGGAGGCTACTCAATTGGTTTCCCTGATATGCATGAAAGATGAGACCCTATGAATAAGTAAAATTGCACTGAACTGAGAAAGTCCATCCTGTGTTGATTCTATCCTCAAATGTAAGCTGCCCTCCAGCAAATTACATAGACATTCAAGCAGGAAAGCCAGTTAAGTATCAATTCTCAGAGAACAGTGATGTTTCCTGAATAAGTTACCTTACGTCTTAGCAACACTCAGTTTTTTCCTCTTGACTCAATTCTCACCCGCTGAGATCTGATGATGCTCAGACCAGATAATGTAATGTGGCTGCCTAGATGAAAGTAAAATCCCATCGCAGAGGGGCATTTACACTGGTGAACTCACATAACCAACGGTAACTGCACTTTAATTGGTCTCCATTGTTTAAATTCACAATTACTTTTGATTAGGATATGTTTACAGCAAGATGAGAGACTAAGTAATCCCACAAAGGAAGATACATATTATTCACATTTGTCTGAAAAATTAAATAGACTTTCAGAATTATTCACAACCTGGCATTTCAGCAAAGCTAGTTGTTCCCAGAATGGTGTTCAGCAATTACAAAATAAAGACAGGAAAGGAAATATCCACATTATAGGTTATTTCAATGACTTGGGAATTTTCTCATATGTAACATTTATAGACAATTCCATTTTAGCCCTAGTTTGTCACTCATTAACAGATATAAGAAGAAAATTAAAAATACGGAAGGAACAGAAGACTTTTTCTTTTCAGGGTAGCTATAGAGATTGTGTCCCCCTTAAGAGTCAAGCTTAGGGAGGAAATACTTTAATTCCTTTGCTCATGTAATAATTTATTCAAAATATATTTGTTGAACTGCTAGGGATAAAAATTGGTGCAACCTACTTTGGAAAACTGGTGATTTCTATGAAAGCTGAAAATATGTGAAACCTATTATTTATCAATTTTTGCCTTAGAATTGCAAATATATGTGCACCAAAATACATTGTTAAGAAAAACTGATGGAAGCCCTTTAGGCTGAATTGGCTCCAGTGCCTTGGGTCTCTTATATAAGCAAGCAAAAGCCCAACTCAATGTAAACAGTAATGAAACTTAATGAAACTTAAGCTTAACTAATCAGAAACCACCAAACTAACCTCTAACTAAGGACTTTCCACTTTAACCAGTCAAATATATTTTCTTGGTCTTGCTTCCAAGAACACCTCATAAGAGTTTTCCCGTCATGTCCTGTGAGTAGAGCCCAACTGCTTGTGTTCTGCTGCTGCCCAACTCATGAATGGTTGTCTGCTCAAATAAACTCTTCAAAATTTTAATGTGTCTAAATGTATCTTTTAACAACATGTGTCAGAATGTTTATAGCAACACTAGTCATGATAGTCCCTAACTAAAAACCTACATGTCCAAGAACAACAGACTGGATAAATTAGGGTGCATTTATATAATATAAAGTGATCAAGATAGGAAAATAAACTACAGCCACACACTCAGAAATACTTAGATGAATCTTACAAACATAATGGCTTATGAAAGAAGGAAGCACAAAAGGATGCAAATTGTATTATTCCTTTTATATAGCTCAAAACTAGGCAAAATGAATGTATGGCATTAGGACTCAACATAGGTGTTATCTTCGAGCAAGTGAGAGGCATTGAAAGAAAACATAAGGGGTGCTTCCAGGGCTCTGTAAATGTTCCATTCTTGGATCCAGGGTGCTGGTTACATGGGTGTGTCTATGGTCAGAAATCAACTGAGCTGTACATGTGTGACTTGTGTAATTTTCTACATTGGGTAATGTTAATTTAAAAGTTTACATTAAAAAATAAACCAAACAATTTTGTATGTGCTGGGTACTGAGTGACAGAAGAAAATATTGTATGAAGACAGAGCCCTGTAGCAGCTCACAGCCTTGAGGGGAGACTGGCATTCAAGGATGTGATATTAAATAATAGTGAATCACTGAGAGATAGTGTGGAAGCTCCAGAGTGGGGGCCTTGAAGTGGGCAATAGGACTTAGGAAAGAAATCAGGAAAGATTCCCGAGGGAGGTGAGGTCCATCTGATGCTGAAATGACAACCAGGAATTATATGGTCTAATAAAGCCAGTAAGGTAGCTATAAAAGGGGAAATCCCGAGGGGCGCCTGAAAACAGGGAAGACAGAGGAGCCTGTTAGTTCTTAAAATGGGGGTTTTAACGTTTTTGCAAGGTCTTTGACTATGTCTCAGTTAATAATAGATGAAATCTCGAAAGTTTCCGCCTGAGAATTAAGATCATGTATATCAACACCATTGTAAACCTACATAGGATACGGCACCATTTTTTAATTTCCTCCTCTTTTCCCTACTAAGAGATTACATATCTTTTAATCACTAACTACTCCACAATGCTTACACAGAAATATGCACCTATGGACTTGAGTTTTGTAGGATTTATTTAAAGCCAGCGAGCTTAAGTCCTTCTAAGGGAAAAAGCATTCTTCATTATGAGCATCTCAAGAACTTACAGCAAATTGCTGTCCTTTTGCAGTTTGATTTATAATTGAATTAACCAACCTCTTGCATGGGTGACCTTAGCTTGTTCTCTGCAGCCTCTACCTGCTGGCTCAGTTTCAAAAGACTGTTTGATGAGGAGCTCCTTGAGAGGAATCAGAAAACATCCCACCCACAGTGCTTGTTAAGGGAGCTTGACCCGGAGCCCAGAAATTAAAGTTTTAATATTCTTATCTCACAAAAAAGGAGATACTTAAAAATAAAGTGCTCCTTTTAAATACTCAGATACTAAGGTTGCTATACTCCAACACAATAAGGTTTCTTTCTTGGGAGTTGCAGAGTCATGACCCATCCATTCCTTTTTTCAGTAACTAAACTAGAATATTTGAGAAAATTCTTTAATTCTTGTTCATATGCACCTCCCCTCCCCCATAAGGCTTGGGGCACCTACTCAAATTAAGTCCCAAAGATTGATCACTTGGGTATCCCAGTTCTTCAAAGTAATTGTGCAGATTTGGCTGCAATATGTCCCTGGGTCAAAGCTATATATTGAAAAAGAGCAAGCTATATCACCAAGAAGGAGATGGGATTTGCAAAATCCCTTCTCTAGAGGAGAAGTCATATACTGGAATCTGGGGATAAGGCAGAGGGGGGATGAAGAGGTGGAAAACACTGATCCAAGTCTGTCAAAATCTTGCTCAATGTTGCTTAGGATGTGGCAGGCAAGTGCAACAGAGCCACACTCCAAAGAAATCCAGAAGTGGAGAGCTGTGGTACTCAAGAAGATAAGCATTATCAGGATCACAAACAGGAGAAACTACGTAGACAGCATCCACCGGGCTCAGGCAAATCTGCTGTGAATACCATAGAATACTTTCCCTCCCATACATCTTAGTGCCACACCATCGGAGCTCCAAAATAACACTGGATACAGCTAAAGGAGCTGCAAAACACAGACTGAGGGTAATGAAAGCCCAAAGTCACAAGTAGAGACAAAGCAAGGACACTAGACGAATTTGAAGCCTCTGGCACGTATAGCTACAGAAAACATTAAACACAATCTATCTTAATCCGTTCAGCTGCTTTCCCACTGGGCCCAGGACTTGACTGTACTGAGAAGCTTCTCCATGCACCATGACACGATAGTCAGGTAGTCAGGGGCAGAACAGCAAGCAATACTAGGGAGTCCCAATTCCCTGCCTAGGGCTTTGCCTGGGCCAGTGGGATTTCAGGAGTCACAGCACCCACCAGCTCACCAAATATTTGAACAGAAAAATTGGTAAGAGGCTAGTTTTAGCAATGTTATAGACTAAATAATCTGAAAATTGTCCATCCACCAAGAAATGCCAAGTGAATATAAATTCACATCCTTATACATTTTCATCTGAGAATAGTAGAAAGAAAAGAAAATTCCCAAAGGCCAAACACAAAAAGGAAACTGGAAACCAGAGTAAAAAATGCATGAGATGATGCTGTGGCAGCTGTGGAGATAGACTGGTGCCTGCTTCCATTACCTAGGGGCTTGGGTGTTAATCCCATATAGGAACAGGAACTGGGACTTACATAATGAGGCAGGGAGGACTAAAACTGTATCCATTCCTCTTCCACATGAATCCAGGATTCTTGAAATGGACTGTAGACGTCTGGAGTCAAGACTTCATGTTTCCTCTCTAACATGTAAAGAGTTTAGAAGTTGTCGCTATTGCCCTTACAACAAAATGAAGCTGGAGAAACTGAAAATCAATGACTTTTCTTGGACTCACTATAGAACTGAGTTTGCAGAGAAACCACTGTCCTGAAATCTGGAGAGGCAGGTGCACCCATAGAGTCTCAGCTGAGATCCAATTACCTGAAATAGAAGCTGCCATTAGGAACACTTAAATGGTAATTTTAATGTATTGCTGGAAGCTGAGTGTGGAATAACCTGAGGGTCAGAAACTCCTGGAAGACACAGTCTTGGGGCCCAGGGGGCAGGGCACATTTTTCAGGGTCATTACCTCCAGGGACTCTACCAGATTCTCAAGGTGAAGATCTAAGAGAGATTCCCTGATGACTCTGACTCTGGCTGGGAAGAGCAGGGGTGGGCCAGGAAATCATTGTGAAATACACCCAGAGATCTCCCGAGGAAAAGACTTTGCCATAGCTTTATCTCAGCTACAGAAAGGACATTTCTCCAGCTCTAGCTCCCCCTAATCTTGTTTTCTGTAAAGAGGCCTGGGGCGTGGGGAGGGAGAATAGAAGTCAGGGTTTGAGGAAGTAGACTGGGAACACCGCAGCTAGGAGAACAGTTGGAGACTGGTGCTGGGGGTGGGACGGGGGAAGATGTCCTATTGGAGACATATTTCTGAAGGCAAAAGACTTGAAACATAGACTCAATAATGGACTGAGACTTAATTTAATTAGAAGATGATAGAACACTTTCCCTCCCATACATCTTAGTGCCACACCATCGGGGCTCCAAAATAACACTGGATACAGCTAAAGGAGCTGCAAAACACAGACTGAGGGTAATGAAAGCCCAAAGTCACAAGTAGAGACAAAGCAAGGACACTAGACGAATTTGAAGCCTCTGGCACATATAGCTACAGAAAACATTAAACACAATCTGTCTTAATCCGTTCAGTCTGCAATAACAAAATACCTTAGACTGGGTAACCTATACACAATGGAAATTTTTTTGTTCACAGTTCGGGAGGCTGGAGTTCACCATTCAGCATCTGGCAAGAGCTTGGGTATTAACCATTTTTGCTTTGAAGATGGTGCCTTTCACTGTGTCTTCACATGCAGAAGGGATAAACGAATTCCCTTGGGCCTCTTCTATAAGGGCATTAATCCCATTCATGAGGGCTCTGTCCTCAAGACCTAATCACTTCCTAAAAGCCCCATCTCTTAATACTATCGCACTAGGGATTAGGATTCAACATTTGAGGAAAACAGAAGCATTCAGGCCATAGCACAGACAAATTCCTAGCCAGATCCTCATACAGGCCTGTTTACCTCAATCCGTATTACCGGACACAACATTTCCAGTTTTTAACAAAAGATTATAAGGGATACCAAATGGGAAACAAAAGTACAATCTGAAGAAATAAAGCAACCATCAGAATCCAACTCAGATATGAAAACATTGAAATTATAAGACAGAATTTAGCCATGGTTGAAAAGGTAAAGGCTGCAATGTAAAGAGTATACAATGCATAAAAACAGAGGGAAAATGTAAGCAGAGACATGGCAATTCCATGAAAGAACTCAAAGGAAATATTAGAAATCAAAACCTTGGTAACAGAAATCAAGAATACCTTTAATTTGCTCAACAGTAGATATTATACAGATAAGGAAAAAATTAGAGAGCCTTAATATAGGTCAACAGAAACTTCCTAAACTAAAATGCAATGAGAAAAGAGAATGTATTTATTTTTTTAAAAAGTTGTGCTCACATTTGCCTTTTTTTCTTTTTTTCTTATATGAATATATAGGGTAGAAGTGTAATTTCACTACATGGATATATTGCATAATGATGAAGTCAGGGCTTTTAGTGTATCCATCACTCAATGTAACTTTTTATTACCCACCCCCTTCCAATCTTCCCCACTCTTCCAAGTCTTTACTGTCTATTATTCTATACTCCATGTCCATGTGCACATATTATTTAGCTCCCACTTGTGAGAAGATGTGGTATTTCTGTTTCTCAGTTGTCGTACTTAAAACAATGGCCTCCAATTCCATTCATGTTGCTGCAAAAGACATTTCCTTCTTTTTTATGGCTGCATAGTATTCTGTTGTATATATTTATATTGTGTGTGTGTGTGTGTGTGTGTGTACACACACATTTTCTTTATCCAATCATCTTCTAATGGCCACGTTTTCTTTATCCAATCATCTAATACTACATTTTCTTTATCCAATCATCTAATGGCCACTAAGGCCAATTCCACTTTGGTATTGTCAATAGTACTGTGATAAACATGAGTGAAGGTACCCTTTTGGTACAATGATTTCTGAGAAAAGATAATTTAAGAAGGAGAATAGAACATTCAGAAAAATTGTAGAACAATGGCAAAAGGCGTAACTTGTGTGTAACTGAAATACGAGAAGAAGAAAAAGAAGACAGGGAAACAGAAAAAAATACTTGGAGTAATAATGGCTGAAATTTTCTCAAAAATAATGACAGACACCAAACCGCAAATTCTGAATGCTTAAGAAACACCAAGCAAACAACAAAAATGGCCTAAGCGTATCATATTCAAATTGTATAAAATCAAAAACAAAAAGAAAAATATTCAAAAAAATGGGAAAAAAATCTTATCTATAGAACAAGAGAATAATAATTATTTAAAATTTTCCGATTGCACACCATGCAAGCAAAAGAGAGTGGAGTAAAAGACTTAAAATGTTGGAAAATAACCCCACCATCCCAGCATTCTATATGCAGCAAAATTATCCTTCCAAACTGAAAATGAAACAAAGATTGCTCAAACAAAAACTGAGGGAATTCATTGCCTGTTCTGCAAGAAATGTTCAAATGTTCTTCAGGCAGAAGGAAAAAAGTACATGTTAGAAATTTAGATCTTTAGAAAGAAAGGAAGATCATCAGAGAAAGAACAGATGAAAGTAAATAATAACCATACCAATTTATCAGGTAATCTAAGAGATAGTTTAAAACAATAATTATACCAATTTATTGGGTAATCATAGATATCAATAAGTGAAATCAGTGACAGTAATATCTTAAGTCACAAGAGAAAGGAATTTAAAATATTCTGTTGTAAGGTCCTTGCACTACCCCTAAAGTAGAACAGTGCTATTTGAAAGTAGACTTGGTTTAGTTGTAGACATATATAACAAACTCAAAGGAAACTACTAAAAAAAGTTGTGTAAAAAAAGTGTAATTGCTATACTAAAAGAAGAAGAAAAATTTGAAATAGTATAAAATGCTCAATTAAAACCAAAGAAGGCAGAAATGGAAGAGGAAAAAGAAAGTATAAATGCAACAAATAAAGAAGTTATAAACATGATAAATATTAATTCACAACATTAATAAGTTGATATTTAGATGTAATTATCTAAATACAGCAGCTAAAAGACAAAGATTGTCAAAGTGGGTTTTAAAAGATCCAATTATATATTGTAGCAAGAAACTCACTTCTAATATAAAAACCCAGATAAGTTGAAAGTAAAGAGATACAGAAATAAATAAAAAGCTAACACTAATTTTAAAAACTGGAGTATCTTCATTAATTTTAAGCAAAATAGCCTTCAGAACAAAAATAAGTCGGTATATACTTGTTATTATTTGAATAGGAAGGAAAATATCAGAAGAAACACATAAAATAATTAGAAATGATTGCCTCAGATATTGGATGATGAGCCAGGTACCAAGTGCTTTCCATTATAATGCTAGTGGTACAATTTGATTCTTAAAACTAAGTCTGTGTACGTATTACTTTCATATAATATTATTTAAAACAGGGTATAGTCATATAAATGTATCCTCTTAGCAGATCAAAAGAAAAAAACCATATAATCTTCTAGTAGATGAAAAAAAGAGCACACAATAAAATTCAGCATCTTTTAATGATAAAAACTCTTAGCAAAACAAGAAGAAAACTTTCTAAATCTGATAAAGGATATATGTAATAGGAACTCACAAAAAACTCAAAGCAGACATAATTCTTAAAAGTAAAACATTAGGGCCGGGCCCGGTGGCTCACGCCTGTAATCCCAGCACTTTGGGAGGCTGAGGCGGGCAGATCATGAGGTCAGGAGATCGAGACCATCCTGGCTAACACAGTGAAACCCCCTCTCTACTAAAAATACAAAAAATTAGCCGGGCGTGGTGGCGGGGGCCTGTAGTCCCAGCTACTCGGGAGGCTGAGGCAGGATAATGGCGTGAACCCAGGAGGCAGAGCTTGCAGTGAGCCGAGATAGCTCCACTGCACTCCAGTCTGGGCCACAGAGCCAGACTCTGTGTCAAAAAAAAAAAAAAAAGTAAAACATTAGAAACATTCCCTTTGTAGTCAGAAAGAAGCTAAGGATCTAAGGGTTTCTTTTATCACAGATTTTATGAAACATTATGCTGGAGGTTCTAAACAGTATAATAAGATAAAAGAAAGGCACTAAATTTATAAAGATTGGAAAGAAAGAAACCTCACTACAGGTAATATGATTGTCTCCAAATGAAATCTGAGAATATACACCAAATCTCCTTAAGCTAACAAGAAAATTCAGCAAAGTTGCTAGACACACAGTCAACCCACTAAAATTGATTTTATTCATATGGACCAGTGACAAATATGTGATTGAAGGATACCATAAGCAATAGCAGAAAAACTCTAGATATTGAGGAATTACACCAACATGAGACATGCAAGATCTTTACCAAGATATATAAAAGACCTAAATAAATGGATAAATGAACAAAATCCATAAACATAAAGTCATACTGTTAACATCTGCCAATAGGAAGGTGGACAAATAATATGGTTTACTTAAAAGTTGAATGCTACATAGCAGTTAAAATGAGTAAATTATAACTACACGCATAAATATTGATAAACCACAAAAAGGTAAGTTGAGTATAAAAAGCACATTATAGAATATAAATTTGTACAACTTGTATATTTTAAAACATGCAAAACTATTTTGTTTATAAATACACATATGTAGTAAAAATATAAACATCAGATATAGGATGGAAGTTACTTTCGTAGTGGGAAATAGGACAGTATTTTCCAAACTTTTCACATTGTAATAATTACCTGGGGAGCTTACAAAATACTAATGACTGCCTCTCCCACACATTCCAGTTTAATTGGTAGGAGATGAGACATGGGCAATAGGAGTTTTAAATTTCTCCAAGTAATTCTAATGTGTAGCAAACTCTGGGAAAGAGTATGAGTTAAGGGCAGTGTTGTTATAAAGGTAGCTTCAATTCTAATTGTGAATTTCTATTTCTTAAACTAAGTGTATTAGTCCATTTTCACACTGCTATAACTGAGATTGGGTAATTTATAAAGAAATGAAGTTTAATTGACTCTCAGTTCCACATGGCTGGGGAGAGCTCAGGGAACTTACCATCATAGAGGAAGACAAAGGGGAAGCAAGGCATGTCTTACATGGTGGTAGGAAAGAGAGAGCACTCAGGGGAAACTGCCACTTTTAAAACCATCAGATCTCGTGAGAACTCCCTCACTATCAGGAGAACAGCCTGGGGGAAACCAGGGAAACTGTCCCCATGATTCTGTCACCTCCCACCAAGTCCCTCCCTTGACACATGGAGATTACAATTTGAGATGAGATTTGGGTGGAGACACAGAGCCAAACCATATTAATAAATATTAGATGAAATATTAAAAAATGGTAAGACTTAAAGTTAGGTGACAGATATATGGGTATTTGCAATACCATTTTCTATATCTTTCTGCTTCCTTGTCTTTTCAGAAATGGAAGTGAGGGAGGGAAGAAAGGGAGAAAGGGAGAGAGGGAATCAGATTCTATTCCTACTGACTCAGTCACTCATACCAGTTAACAGCTTAACTCATAGCTGTTAAGAACAGAAGATTATACCAGTTCTCTAGTTCACCTGTTGCCTGTTTACCAAATTTGTTGCCACTTAATTGGAACACAAAAGTGGTGGCAAGAAAAAAAAACCCTGGAATGTTGCCCTTGTTAGCTAATCCTGGTCCTACACTAATGGAAAACACTTAGCTCATAGTACGTGGTACATGGTAGCAGCTGAATGTTTACACATGTTGTAACAGATAGGTAGAATTATTTCTGGATTCTTATTGTGACATTAATCATTCAGTGTGAGCCTACTGTATGCAAGACACAATAATAGGTTTTTGTCATTATAAACTAATAATAATAACACATTGGCTGGGCACGGTGGCTCATTCCTGTAAACCCAGCACTTGGGGAGGCTGAGGCAGGAGGATCAGTTGAGCCCAGGAGTTTGAGACCAGCCTGGGCAATATGGTGAAACCTTGTCTCTACAAAAATACAAAAATTAGCCAGGTGTGGTGGCACGCACCTGTGATCCCAGCTACTTGGGAGGCTGAGATGGGAGGATCACGTGGGCCCAGGAGGCAAAGTGAGCAGTGATTGTGCCACTGCACTCCAGCCTGGATGACAGAGCAAGACCCTGTCTCAAAACACACACACACACACAGACACACACACACATATACACACACACCAAACAAACAAAACAAACACATGTAAGGCAAAAATATACTCTAACATTGTATAACAATCTCAACAATAACATTTGTTGGTGGACACTTACAGATTTACTAAAAGACACCATCTTTTCTTTTTTTTCTTTTTTGAGACAGAGTCTCACTCCGTCACCCAGGCTGGAGTGCAATGGTGCGATCTCGGCTCACTGCAACCTCCGCCTCCCAGGTTCAAGCAATTCTCCTGCCTCAACCTCCCAAGTAGCGGGGATTACAGGTGCATGCCACCACACTAAGCTAATTCTTTTTTTTTTTTCTATTTTTAGTAGAGACAGGGTTTTGCCATCTTGGCCAGCCTGGTCTTGAACTCCTGACCTCAGGTGATCCACCTGCCACGGCCTCCCAAAGTGGTGGGATTATAGGCGTGAGCCACCACGCCTGGCCAAAAGACATCATCTTAATTAAATGAAACCCATCTCTTCTTGATAACAGAAATTCATAAAATTAAATGATAAAGTCAATGGTTTGAGAGTCATAGCAGCTATTACTTGAGGGATGTCAAGATGGGAATGTTGATTATATAGGAATATGGAAAGAAAGAATAAAATAAGCTCCACAAACACAAATTTTCCTGGGAAAACTGTGCTTTAGCAGAAAAAAAAATGAAATGTTTCTCCTACTCATTTCTACCTGGAAGGAAATCAATGCAATTGGACTGAACAATACATCTCAACCCTGGCTGCAAGTTGAGATCCTCTAGGGAGATTTTTTCAAATGTTAGAGTCCCCCACAAATTTACTGAATCAGAATATGTGTGGATATAATTTGTCAGTGAGGGTTCAGAACTAAGGACTTAAGTGAACAGGAAATTTAGAAGGATCAAATTTGGTAATTTTCAAAATAATTTACCAAGATATAAAAAAGAAGATACAAGATATAAAAAAGACATTAAGTTGTTGGAGACCCTTCTGCAAACCTAATTAAAGCAAGCCAATTAAATATATAAAATTTGTGTTATGAGCTTAATCAAGGTTGGGAGGGGAGTGTTAGGGTTGGTAAGAGAGTAAATCAGATCTGTTCCTGCTCACACATCCTACCTTCTTTCTGTTCCCCAAGTTGCTGAGTGGTTCTGGACTCCATGGAGCCCACATTTAAAACTTCTCCTCTCAAAGTTTCAAACATCTCATTTGACAGGTTAGATATCCATGAAAAAATACACACTGATGATACAAAGAAAAAGAAGTCTCAACAATAAGTGCAGGCCTAGTGTATTAGTCAGGGTTCTCTAGAGGGACAGAATTAATAGGATATGAATATATATATGTACTACTCTGCTATATATATAAAATATAGCAGAGTAGTATTAACTCACACAATCACAGGGTTCCACAATAAGCCATCTACAAACTGAGGAGCAAGGAAAGCCAATCCAAGTCCCCAAACTGAAGAACCTGGAGTCTGATGTTCAAGGGCAGGAAAGGTCCAGCACGGGAGAAAGATGTAGCCTGGGAGGCTAGGCCCATCTAGTCTTTTCACGTTTTCCTGCCTGCTTTATATTCTAGCTGCCTGCTTTATATTAAGCGTGGTTCTGCCTTTCCCAGCCCACTGACTCAAACGTTAATGTCCTTTGGCAACACCTTCACAGACACACCCAGGATCAGTACTTTGCATCCTTCAATCAAGTTGACACTCAGTATTAACCATGGCACCAGGGAAAGATTATTAAATGTCTTATTACGAGCTTTACAGTGAGGGCTTATTTGTCCACAGTGGTTCAATATGAAGGCAGTAGAAGGGACGAGATGAACTCTCATGATTACACATTCACATCTGATATTCCACCAATCAGCTCTTCTTCCAACCAACTTTTCCCAGTAGGAGAGCACTAAGACTATTCGTTTGTGTAGGTTTTTTAAAGATATTAACTTAAGCTGTTAATTACTGTTGCTGTTTAATGATTCACTTATGATAATTAATATATTAATTCTTTGTACTTGTGCCCTCAAGCAATTCTGTGAAGGGTATAATTTTTTAAATTCAGCGAATACAGCTAACAAGCAGTAACTGTCCAAGCAGTGCTACTTAAGTGCTATTTCATGAATTATAATATTTAAATTCCATTAACTTAAAAGGATTAGCTTCCAAGGGACTGTTGTCTTCTGATCCTTTTCATATTAATTACTTTTGCAATACCAATAACACTGGCATTTGCACAGCATCTTTCTTTCACTGGGTCTTCATTCATAGTGAAAATGAGAGCTTAAAAAAAGAAAGGCCAGCCTGGGCAACACAGTGGGATCTTGTCGCTACTAAAAATAAAAATTAAAAAGATTAACCAGATACAGTGGTATACACCCGTAGTCCTGTTACAGTAAGTTAGGCAGACATGCACAGGGCAGGAGAGCCCCCTCCCCCGTAAGGAATATCAGGCAACTAGGAGGCAAAAGAGCCGAGTTTAACTGGTATAGGACCTTCCTCTAGGAATACTTCCCTGGTAAGGGAAGAATGCCCCTTAGTGCTTGAGCCCACTGGCCCAACTCCTGAGATCTTATTGGGAAGCTACTAATCAGCAGCTTCAGGTGTTTCTATCCATTGAGAGACTGCCTTTTCCTGGCACCGCCTACAACAAATTATTATTTTAGAGAGAGTTTAACAACCACCTGACCATCACCTAATGGTTGCCTGACATTCCAGTGGGGTGAGGTGGGGGCCTTTCTGTCCTGCTCGTGTCTGCCGGACTACCTACTGTAACAGCTTTAGTTACTCAGGAGGATGAGGTGGGAGGATTTCTTGAGCCCAGGAGTTCAAGTTGCAGTGAGCTATGATTGCACCACTTCACTCCAACCTGGGCAACACTGCAAGTCCCTGTCTCAAAAAAAGGAAAACAAGAGAAAAGAGAAAGAGGGAGAGAGAGGGGAAGGAGGGTTGGCGGGGAGGAAGTGAGAGAGAGAGAGAGAGGAAAGGTCAGTGTCCTCAACTTCAATTAAATCCAACAACTATTTATGGAATGCCTACTATGTGCTGGACATGTAGACAGATACAAAGATGTGAGTGACTGTCAGTGGGTCAAAGCAGAGTAAAGGGCATTATAATATAATTGCTCCAATTCATTGGGGACCTACGATATACCAGATTTGCATATATTTTCTTTAATCCTCATGACAGTGGTGCAGGGTAGGAATCAAAATCTCTATTTTACAGATGAGGAAAAACTAAAAAGAGTTAAATGCCTTGCTTACAACCACCCAGCCAGTATTTGGCAAAACCAGGATTTGAACCTAGGCATAACTTGCTGGGAAAATCTGCCTTTTCCTCATAGAATACGTAAGCAGTAGACTCCAAGCAACATTGTGAGACAGGCAATGCTTGCCTTTGGTCTCCCTACCACCCTTACTTTATGTGATCCTATTTCTCTGTTGGAGCTCTTCCCCTCCCCCACCCACCTTTTTTCTAGTACTTTCTTGGCTGTTCTCTGGATTTCACATGCAACATAGAAACAATTTAGACATGCTCTCCCCATTAAGTCCCCTGCACTCTAGACCACAGCTGTGCCATCCACTTTCAGCACATTCAGAAATGTTCTATATCTGTACTCTCCAATATGTCGGCCACTAGCCGCATGTGGCTACTGAGCCCTTGAAGTGTAGCTAATGTGACTGAGGAACTAAATTATTTTATTTTAATTAATTTAAATTTGAATTTAAGATGAAATAGCCACGTATGGTTAGTGTCCATCATTTTAAACAGCATAACTCCAAAATATTCTCGACTCACTCTGGGCTTAAAATCTTCTTTTTCCATGTTTTATTTTTCAGAGCCTGTTCTGTTGGGACACAGAATCACTTACTGCATCTAATACATTGATGATGATTAATTTGTATGTACCTTCCAAAAAAGATGGTTGCGTTTGAACCAAGGCCTTCTGGACAGGAAAATGTAAGTTTTCAGATGAAATGACAGGCCACTTGGGGAGATATCTGATGATCAGAAGGGCCTTTAAACCTCATTAATTCAATACATGGAATGGCCAGATGTTGGTCCCACTTAATTTTTTGTCACATTCACCCTTTATGATAATTGAGCAATTTGTATCACATACCTCAACACAGAACTCAGATGTTTTCAAGTGCTTTTTCAAAGTACTTTTCCCAGGGTACATGTATTCTGCTTTCTGCTTTTTTCCTGTACTGGAGCCCAAATAGTTAACACCAACTGGAGTGCCCAGTTTCCTGAAAAATACTGTTGACAGGAGCCCAAAAGCAATAGCTCCCACCTGTCACAAACCTGTAGCAGGTCTCTGGGAGATGCTAGAAGCTACCACAGGCTCTCCGCCCCAGGGATATTGCATTTTCTCCCTAGAGTTATAAAAGGGAAAGTTTTCAGAGTACAAAATTGAAGGCTTTTACAGTATAAAATTGAAGAGGAACAAAGTGTATAGCTGAGGCACAAAACCAGACACTAAAGGCCGACCTCAGCAAATAAAGAGATTTTTAGAAAAAAGAAAGAGGCAGAGGGTGGGAGGAAAAGTGGATCTGGAATCAAAGCAGAAGCCAAAATCCAAGGACCAATAAAACAACTCCAAATCATTTCCAGGTGGGAGGGGACAAGCTCCAAGGGGCTTACAAAACAGCTCAAGGTTTTGAAGTTGGTTTTAGAGTCCACTGGTCTGAGAGCGCCTTCGCTTTCCGGAAGGTCACTTGGTCTGAACTTAACATGGCCTAACATGAGGATTTTTCTTGCTATACATCCTTTCTTTCACGTGTACAAATTGAGTGCAGATCCCTAAAAGAGCTACATGCTGTTGGTCATTAACTTCAGGAAACTGACATGGGTCCATCTAAGAAGAAACTCAGAGAGATGGAGTCTCCAGAACAAATGTGTTTATTTGGCAACAGCAGGGGATGGCAATACAGGATATGTGTGTTGTGACAGGTCATAGGCACATCCAAGGAGGTCGGGGCAAAGGGGAAGCTTTTAAAGACAAAGAGAAGGCCATGTGAGTTGCTTTTTAGTAAGGTTTATAGGTCACAAGTTCATAGCAGTTAATGTCTGTTCGCTGGTGGAGACTGTTGCTAAGTACCTGTCCCTGTGTAAGTGGCTTATCCAGAATACTGCCATCTCAAGGAAGTCATTGAGATAGGTCCTGTGACTGATGTATATGTCTTCTGTAAGGCCTGTTACAGGCATGTGTGCGTAAAGCCTTCTTCTTCACGGCCTCCCCTGACTCCGTTTTGTTATGGTTTGACATAAGTAACTCCATTTTGGCACCAGCACCTTTCACACATGGTAGGGAAAGAAAGGTAGGAACCCACAGGGAACAACTGAACGGAATTTTAAGCAGATGCCTCCAAATTTTTACTCAGATACGACGTAGGGAAAACGATCCTTCCATGCTTATAGGTATCATCAGTTTATTCTCAGACATGTTTTAATTCCTCCATTCACAATCAGCAGACCTTCACTCTGGGTTACTCACAGAAAAGCGCCACGTAGTTCAATTCTTATTGAATATGAGGGTTGCCCTTCACGAAGAGCATTAGGGCTTATTCGTCTGTCCATCAGATACAGACAGCTCTTGAGGTATCTGAAGCCTGTCTCTTCAGGTACACAAAGCATTACAGCATTAAGTCAGCAGGGCAAAGGACCATGGTTTTGCAATGAAAATAATAATTTAGGTGAGTAAAATAAAACATTCTTTTAGAGGGTTCACAACCATTAATTTTCTGTCTTTCGAAAATTACGTTCCGCGTTGTTTTAGAAGGAGAGTGTGTGCTTTGGATTCAAGACTGGGAATGAGTAGACCAGAAATCTATTCTGTGGCTGTTTCTTGCTAGGACTTTCCTAAGCCTCTGGAAAAGGTGACTCTGTTGTGCTCACTGCTCTAACTCTTCAGGTTTCTTTCTGCATACATATTAAAAGGAGCTTATTCTCCCTGACAGAGCCTTTCTGATTTGACAGAACAGTGTAAGATATATTCACTCAAGTGAGAAAAAAAAGAAATTGAGGTCTGTTTGTATTTCCTTTAGGTTATAAGCTTCTTAAGCAGAGACTGTCACGTTTTTACTCCTTAGTGGACTGTAACGGTAGCATAATATTCTGCATCTAATTAGTCATTTCATTAATTTTCTTGGAACCAGAATGGTGACTACTGGCCTAATTAGAAGGAATCGCCCTTGGCTTCTAGGCTTAAAGATAAGCCCTTGTCGCACGGAGAGAGAAATGGACTTTACAAAAGACGTGACTATCAGAGGCACGCCCCTGTTCTCTCTGAGGAAGGGAAATTTCTCATTTCCTTCAGGGTCAGTCCTGCTGAGGCTCTCCATGGAGATGGTCAGCAAGGTGGGCGCCCACAAACCAGAGAAGAGTGAGGAGGCAACAAGGATTCTCTGTGTGGTGATTTGTGGCTTTGGGATAGCTGGTGTCAGTTTTACAAATGTATGATTGCGTTTTTTAAATTATGAAACTATTTGAATATACATACATGTGCATGTGTGTATATATGTGGATATGTGTGTACATATATATATAAATCAAAAGACATTGCTGTCAGAAAAGATGACAATTTTTTAAGAGCCTTTACCAAGTTTACAATCTACATAATGGTGAATATTCAAACTGACTTTCCTCAAAACACTTTTCAGCTAATTTTTCAAGCTTGTCCAAGAGCGTTCATGACAAGCTTCTGCCAACACCCAGGGGAGTTCTGTTGTGTCCACTACAATTCCAAAGCTAAAAGCAGAAGGAGGAGATTTCATTTTCACACCTCAGAGAGTTTATTTTGCTGTTCTCAGAGGCCAGTTCCTTCCCCCAGTTTCTTATAACAATTAATTATTAAAAGGTGATTTCACAAGGAACAAATGGTGAAGCACAAAGATTTAGTTGTCCTAGTGTTTGCATGGTTTTATATCCACTGTTTAATTTTTCCAGTGCAAAGTACAATTAACATTTGAGTCTGTCTGAGTCATGAAGAAATGGAGATTACTCTTATTACTGAAAATAATTCATTTTGGTATCTTCTTACATCCTGAGAGCCTAATCTTTCCAAGTTCATCTAAGGCTCCTCTTCTCCATGACAACCTCATCCAGGGATTTCTTCCTGTCCTGGTGTTTTATGACATGTAACTGAAGACCCACATGCTGCTTTGTATATTTTTGTCAAAAGAGAAAAAACCATCTTGTCGAGGACAGGAACTAAATTATATGCAGTATTTCTTTAGAATCCCATTCAGCATCTAAAATTGTTAGGTGCAGAGAAGGCCCTCCATAAAAATTTGCTAAATTGAAACTAGGAGCAAATGTTAAGTCAAGATCAAACTCAGGAATAACTATGGCTATTAATAATCTTTTACCCAGAATTTAAATCCTTTCATAAGTATTGCCTGAAATCTTTTTCTTTATGTCAATAGTAGCATGTTTTACTGGTGGTAGGATGTCTGGGGTGAATATCACAGATCTGGTCCAAGTTGTTCCTGGGAGCTGGGGGTTAGGGAGTAGGAGAGAAAGAGATTTAACTCTTCCAAATACCTAGTGGATTAGGATCCCACAGGAAACTATTGAAAATGCAAATAGAGCGGGGGTGGTGGCGCACACCTGTAATCCCAGCACTCTGGGAGGCCAAGACTGGTGGATCACTTGAAGCCAGGAGTTCAAGACCAGCCTAGCCAACCTGGTGAAACCCTTGTCTCTACGAAAAATACAAAAATTAGCTGGGCGTCGTGAGGCCCACCCATAATCCTAGCTACTCGAAAGGCTGAGGCAGAGAATCATTTGAATCCGGGAGAGGAAGGTTGCAATGAGCTTTAATGGGGCCACTGCACTCCAGCCTGGGCAACAGAGGGAGACTCTGTCTCAAAAAAAAAAAAATTTAAATGCAAATGTGATCATACCTTAAAATCAGCCAATAGCTTCCCATTATCTTTAGAGGAAAAGTCCAAAGTCCTTGAAGTGGTACCCGAGGCCCTTCTGAATCTAGCTCTTAACTTCTTTTTAGCTCATGTCTCAAAGCTCCCCAATGTACTACCACCACCTGAAGCATGAAGTTGAAGTTGCCCTTGGTTTGCAATGCTTTTCCATTTCCTTTTCCTCATTAATTTCCATTTATTCTTCAAGGCCCAGATCAGGCCTCAACTTCTCCAGAAATCCTTTTCAGACACCTCAATTCTGGATGAGTTGCCCTTCCTATATGCCGCTACTCTAACTTTGCTTATCTAAGTATACCACCTGTTGCATAGTATCATTGTTTTCTGTCTTCCTCACCTGTCCTACCATTTAGTAGGCTGTTTTATAAATAAACTTTTTGTCTTAGTCCATTTGGGCTTCTATAACAGAACACCATAGACTGGGTAGCTTATAAACAACAAAAATTTATTTCTCATGGTTCTAGAGGGTGGGAAGTCCAAGAGCAAGGCACTGGCAGATTGGGTGTCTGTTGAGGGCCCTCTTCATACACAGCCGTCTTTCTGCTGTGTCCTCACATGGAAGAAGGAGCAAAGAAACTCTCTGGGACCTTCTTTATAAGAGTACTAATCTCATTCATGAGGCTTCCACCCTCATGACCTAATCACCTCCCAAAGGCCCCATTTCCTAATACCATATCATTGGGGATTAGGTTTCAACACATAAATTTGGGGGAGAGAGGTCACAAACATTTAATCTACAGCAGTTTTATAGTGGTTAAGAACATAAGCCCTGAAATAAGATTTCCTGGGTTAGTATTTCATCTCTGCCTCTCATGAGCTTTGAGACCTTAGGTCAAGTTATTTACCCTCTCTGTCCTTTATTTTACTTGTGTGTAACATTAAATGAATATTGTAGTACCCATACGGGTTGTTGTGGTAATTAAATGATGTAGTGCAATTAGGTGCTTACCACAATGCAGAAAGAAAGTAGTTAGCTTGTGCATTTATTTGCTTATTTTTTATTTTTCTTTTCTCTTTGGAATGTAACCTCCAGGAGATATTGGAACTTGTCTCCTTGTTCACTGCTGTATCCCAAGCACCTAGAACAATACCTGTAATATTCTAGGAGCCCAGTGCATATTTGCAGACTATCTGTTACATGGATATATTGATAAATGGCATGTGAGTTAGTCATAGCATCTTCAAGCAACTGCAGGCCTGCCAATTTTCTTTTTATCTTTTAAAAAAAATTTTTATTTCCATAGGTTTTGGGGGCAACAAGTGGTATTTGGTTATATGAGTAAGTTATTTAATAGTGATTTGTGAGATTTTGGTGTACCCATCACCCGAGCAGTATACACTGAACCCAATTTGTAGTCTTTTATCCCTCACCGCCTTCCCGCCCTTTCCCTCTGAGTCCCCAAAGTCCATTGTATCATTCTTATGCCTTTGCATCCTCAT
Organism: Theropithecus gelada; assembly: GCF_003255815.1. Taxonomy (NCBI): domain Eukaryota; kingdom Metazoa; phylum Chordata; class Mammalia; order Primates; family Cercopithecidae; genus Theropithecus; species Theropithecus gelada. The sequence goes on along the minus strand of NC_037669.1, from coordinate 27,875,716 downwards.
AGCTTAGCTCCCACTTATGAGTGAGAAAATATGATGTTTGGTTTTCCATTCCTGAGTTACTTCACTTAGAATACTAATCTCTAGTTCCATCCAAGTTACTGCAAATGCCATTAATTCATTCCTTTTTATGGCTGAGTAGTATTCCATCGTGTGTGTGTGTGTGTGTGTGTGTGTATACATATGTGTGTGTGTATATATATACACACCACAATTCTTTATCCACTCTTTGATTGGTGGGCATATGGGGTGGTTTCATATTTTTACAATTGCGAATTGTGCTGCTATAAACATGCATGTGCAAGTATCTTTTTCGTATAATGACTTCTTTTCCTCTGGGTAGATACCCAGTAGCAGGATCGCTGGATCAAATGGTAGTTCTACTGTTAGTTCTTAAAGGAATCTCCACACTGTTTTCCGTAGTGATTGTACTAGTTTACATTCCCACCAGCCATGTAGAAGTGTTCCCTTTTCACTGCATCCATACCAACATCTATTATTTTTGATTTTTTTATTATGGCCATTCTTGCCGGAGTAAAGGTGGTATCACATTGTAGTTTTGATGTGCATTTCTCTGATCATTAGTGATGCTGAGCAATTTTGCAAATGTTTGTTCAGCTCTGCCAATTTTCTACAGAAGTAGAAGTACTCTACCTTCCTGGTATGGTCCCATACATAGTAGATACTCAACAAATATTGGCGTCTTGTCGTTCCCATTGTCAGCCACAAGGTCTTGCATGAAAATGAAACCCTTTGGCAATATCCGTTTTGGAGTTTGGTGACAGTGACAAATATGAGTACAATTATCAGTAACTGCAATCTCCGTCTCAGACATGCACATATACAGACTTGCAATGAACAATGACAGTCATAACAACTATTTCAAAACAACTCAAGCAAAGCAACTTCCTAGTTATCACTCATATCTCAACAGATATTAGAAACCAAATCTTTGTAGAGTTTCTATCCTCAAGCAGAAATTCATATTTTATAGTCACTGACATCATGATATAACAAATAGAGCTTGACATTTTCAATATGAGAAATTTATCGTGACTACTTTTTTCTGCAGAAGAAATTTTTAAAGCGTCTCAAGTAAAGAGAGGATTATATGCCAACTTTTTTTTTTTGGTTCAAGGGCTATTTTTTACAAATAGAGTTTGGGGAACATTGCTAAATTCATCAAAGTTTGAACTTATTTTTGCTCAAGCTAACTGGAAATCTAGTGTATAGGAAAGAGTATTGAACAGTAGATAAGGAGGCTAGGTTTTACCCGTCAGTTTGCCCCTACCTGACTGTGTGGCCTTGAACAATGACTATCCTTCTCATTACAGGTGGAAGGGGACTATAGCAAGTGGTCTCCAAAGTCTCTGGAGACTTACTAATGTGGTAATACTAACTTAAGAGCTGTGGCGGTAGGTGAAACGGGTTTTGAAAGCAAAGCGGTGCTTTGTTCCATTGCCTTGATGCCTTGGTTTTGTTTCAAATACACCATTTGATTTGTTTTAAAAGACTGCAAAAATCTCTAAAAAGATTTGCTATGCTAAAAAGGATGTGAAATGTGTTATTTCTATGGTAGGGAAGGGGTACAAGAAGTGGTAGGTGGTGGGAGAAGATGGTGGCAGGATGGTTTTAAAAGGGTCTCGTGAAACAGGATGTGGATACCAGCTGTGTGATGTTAAACAAATTCCTTCACCTCTCTCCCCATCTTCCAGCATCCTCATCTCTGTTGTAAGGATAATAGCCTTCCTCCAAACCTCACACACTTTTGGAGGAGCTCACTTTAAAAAAAAAAAAAGCATGGAAATGTTTTGAAACAGTGAAATCTAAAATGATAGGTTTCATAATTCTAACATCCACACCATCTGGTAAGGACAAATAACACTAGGTGACATGAATCGTATTCATAATTGAAATGTACAAAAAAATGTAACCTTTCTACCACTAAACTTAATGTGTATTTTAAGCCTAGAAACTCAATCTCAGTCACTCTTGTGTTTCCTTCCTATGGAATACTGGGGGTTCACAGAGTCTCAGGGTGTGGATGTGGTAGGAGTCGCCTGGTTGCCAGGGTCATCTCTCCACACAGATGTCTGCTGGGGCGTCCACTTGTTGTTGATCCACACAGGCTCAGTTGTTGATCCACACAGGCTGCAAGTGACATCCTTTCTTTCCGTCCAACTGGCACGTTTAGGCTCCACCCCTCCCTGCTGTGTCTATGCTTCCTTGGAGGTGCACAGGCTCCCGTGAGGCTATCTACAGCCCCTCTTCCCATATTCTCTCTGAAGGCCCTCTGGGCTTAGTCAGCTTTTCTCATCTGTCACTTCGTTCTAAGATCATCTCTAGGGCTAGCCAGGTATTAACAGGAAGGAAACACCTGTCCTCTGCTGTTTGGCCTCCTCACCCAGTCTGGGGAAATCCCTTCCAGTCCTCGAAGGAGCCGTGCTTCCCTTATAATATCCTTCTTCCCAAACATTTTGTTTTTCCTCAAAGCCCCGACAATTTCCCCTGAGGCCTGAGGTTTGGCTTGCTCACACTTCTCCCTCCCCTGCTTCCCACAGAATCACATCCTTCCTGAGATAATGAGCACACAATTGCCTGGATACCTGAAGGAATGGAGACAGCAGCAGAAAACACTGCAGAGAGGTAGAAACATCCGTTAATATTTTAAAATCCCATTACTGCTACCAACAATAATAATGGATGCATAGAAATAGATCTGGATTCGCTGAGCTTGAAACAGTCTATCTCACACACACACAAAATAATTTCAGGTAATGAGGAAAAGAAAAGGAAAAAAAAAATAACACATGGCCTCTGTAACTTGATTGCTTTTGAACCTTATTGGGTTTGTGGCAAACAGGGTGATTTTGGCACATGAGTCTCCTACCACTCATGTGCCTCTGAGCTCTCCTCTGAGGCCAGTCAGTGCCCAGAAGGGATGCATCTGTCTTCTGTCCCCTGGTCTCTGGGTAGCCCCTGGGTCAGCATTTTGGGTGCCAGCATTTGATACACCTGCTACAGTTGCTGATGAGAAAGTAGTCACCCTCCTCCACTCCACCCCTGCTGCCCAGGCCCTGCCACTCCTGCTAACCTGTCAAGCTACATTTTCAATTACTGGCTTTGAAAAATGTCCAGGTAGACTTATTAAATCAATGAATGCGATGAGCTGAACACAAGGCAATGGCAATTCTGTGGCCTCCCTTGGGATAATTGGAGAGTGCATGGGGTGTTGAAAATCCAAGCCTGAAAAATCATGGCTTTGACGAAAGGGAGGACAACGACCAAACTATTTCTTCCATTAAAATGCATGACATTTAAATAATGTCCCCATTCTTCTCAGTGCCCATCAACCTTCGTTTTTTTATGCACTGAAAAGTCTAAATATTTATTAACTTCAATTCATAGGATTTATTATAGCTGCATTCAACTGGGGCACATACACATTTTTTAACTACACGGCACTTTTTAAATAGCATCATTTAAAAATAATTAGGAAATAACTGCGATTGTATTCTAAAGATGTAAGATACCACCTAGTTTTAAAAAGTAACCAGAAAGAGTGTTCTTAAAGGAGCACCCATAATCAACAAGTTTACATTAGTTTGATCAGCTAGATACAGCTGGCATTTATTTCACATAGAAAAACAGTTCGCATGTGTGGAATCACCATCTGGACTCACTAAACTGCCCAGTGTTGTCAGAGGGAAAAAATAGGCTGGTTAGAAAGTCAGCTTGTGGCTAACCACGTTCCAGACCACCTGGCCTTGCTCTGCTATGAGGTCAAAAGGCTGGTTTTGTGTTATCATGGAAAGAGGTGAGATCCCAGCCAGACACTTGCCGCTTGCAAGGTCACCCAGGCGCCACCTTTTAGGATGGCTAGAGGAGATGTCAGGGATTGAAGGGGGTGGCGAGGAGGAGCTTTGTCCATAATCTCTATAAGCCACTCTCCCTCATTGTTAACACAGACAATCGGAATTGCCATTTTCTCTGTTTTATCTGAAGTGCTATGAAACACCGGTTCAGCTTGCTCCTTCCAACAGATCCCTACATAGATGCTCTGGAACGGCCTCTTTGTGTTTATTAATGGAAATTTCCCACAATAACTGCAAGTGACTAAAAAGATGCTGTGTCTTTCATCCCTGTCTCTGTCATCATCATGCTTTCTTAACTAACATAATTTTTGAGAAATATTGGGAAAATGCCAACAAAGAAATATAATTTGAAATTCCACCATCCAGAGAAAATCACTTTTCCTAGGGAATAGAGACATCTTCCAACTTATGCAATTTATGCAATCATCAGTTTTTCAAAGGTCTTAAGTAAATCGTATTTCATATACATTGAAATGCTTTCGATTTGCTTCTGCGGCTTTTTGTATCACCATTCATGGTGTTACCGTTCCTTTTAAAAATTATTTAAAAAAAAAAAAAAAGAAAAGGTCTTTAAAATTATTGAGCCACCCGTGTCTAGCCACCAACTTTGTACTAGGGGTGGTGGATCTTTCCCTTTACGCCTTCAAATACACTCCTAGCCTCTGTCCTTATCAGCACTTTCCAGTTGTGATTAGAAGGCAGTAAAGGGGAAATGACACAAACAACATGGAATTAGCGTGGCTGACACACAGAGATCACAGCAGGTGACGGAGACAGGTGGGGACACAGTGAGGAGCATGGGAAAGGGGCTGTGGGGCTCTGAAATGTATTTCCCACGTTTAGCCTTGCACTGGATGTGCAAGTGTCCACATCTCTAAAATTAAATTATGTACCTTATGGAGCAATTTGCATAAAATGAATTCATATCTGTTGTGTGTTTCATAACCTGCGGTACATCTGTACATTTACAGATTTTAAAAAATAGTATCTATCCTGCTTTGTAACATGTTTTTTATTGTTGGCACATGCCTCTTTATGTCCACAAATAAATACAGACATCATAATTGCCGATAACTACAAAACCCTCTGCTGTGTGTATCTGTAAGAATTATTTAAACAGTTTCCAGTGAGTGGATCTTCTGGGTGTTTCCAGTTCGGCTCATAATAATGGACGCCTCTGGTTCCCGGGGTTGTGTTCTTTGACCTGCCTCTGGTTTCAGCCATAGCTGCAATGAACATTGTCCTGAGAGCTCAGCCTCACCTGGTACTGACAGCCCCACATGGGAAAGCCAGCACAGCGGCTCTTCCCTTTTCCGATGCTAAAGAGCCTTGAGGCAAAGCAGAGTCCCACCCCCACCCCCACTCCAAATAACCTTCAACCAGTGGGGACAGAACTGGTGAATAAATGCTTCAGGAGACCTTGTGAGTGTTGCGCAAGAGGGCGCTGTGGATTTGAGTCCCTGCAGCCCAAGGCATCAGCGTCGCTACGTTTGCTTTTCCCTCTTCCCTACTCTCTCCCTCTTGCTTCCCAGGATCATCTTGGAAATAAACTACCTATATCCAGACAAGTCCTAATCTCTCCTGTTCTGAGCCAAGATGGGGACTATGATAAACAATGATATGGACAATATCCTCGAATGCACATCTCTGCCATGGATCTAGTTATTTCCTTAAGACAAATCTCTAGAAATGTTCGCTGCTGATTTAGTTATTTCCTTAAGATAAATCTCTAGAAGTGTTCATTGCTGAGTCAAAGGGCATGGACTTTTAAAAACAAACTCAAACAAGTGCTCTGTTTAACAGAGCTCCTAACTGTAAGGCGATTGATTTTGTTTTATTTGCCTTCGCCTATTCAATCCCAGAGCTATCATGAAGCTGTCTTCCAACAAGAAGCAAAGCGTTGATACTAACTTCCTGTAGTCTTTTAAGCCACCCTCTCCAGAGACTCCAGAAATCCCTCCCCTTTGCTGTCCTGCAAACACGATGAATGGAATAACTGGAATGCACACCCACTGTCTCCCAAATAGACAGCTCACTTTATCATCTGGTAGTTATTAAGAATGAGTAGTAATATTGCTGCAGAAAAGACTACTTATGGGGAAAGTAAGAAATGAGAGAAACATTCACTCATAATTTAATCCACAAGGAATTAAAACCAACCAGAAGATAAAATGTCTGTTTCTCAATCAGTTCAATCCTTATATCACTAGTAGCACTAGAGCTCTTAATTATAGATAGCAAAGTCTCTGGATGTTATTTTTTAGCCAACATCAGTGGTAAGAGATGCATAAGGAACTGCTCAGAGTAGTACAGAAGGAACTCTAATGTGCAGGCGCTTCGGTGGGGCAGCAGCACATGTGCGTGATCTCGCTAAAGAGGGGACCCAGAAAGGGTGTCAGCTCCAAATAAGGATTAGCCACAGCCTTTCCACGAGGGGGAATGGTGAGCGTATGTTTGCAAGTATAATTTACAGAAACATATATGTGATTATTTTTTAAAATAAGTGAACTATTTACAAATCTTCGCCAATGAACCTTTGTGACATCTCCTTTCAGGAAGTCTAATTTTAAAAGGTATATAAAACCGTTCTCTGGGCCAACACTTGCAGGTTCTGCCTGCTTGGATGGCTTCCCGAAAAAAGGAAAAAACAAACAAAACCAACTTTCCTTGGCTATGTTTGCCATCAACATCAATAACTGCAGCAAAGGCATTCTGACTGCTGTTTATTCTGTCATAATTACTATCACCAAACTCGCATGATTACAGTGTTAGTAATTTTGTTGATTATAAATAGCACTAATGCTGTAATACATTAGCAAAGACACAGCATTATGGACACATGGTCCATACTCACTTGGAGAGTTGCACCTTTGAGGATGATTGTTTAAATCATCCTGGAAAGCATTATCCTTACATGGCCTTGGTTTCCAATCACTCCACTGAAGGTTTTCTTCAAACACTACCACCATTCTCCCTGCTCTGTTTCTGTGGCCTTCTCGGATGTCCTTCACACAGTCTAGGCTGTGCTTTGTATTCAAAAGAGAATCCCTTGATAGTATATGGACCCAGTAATGTCCTAGTTTCTTGAATTTGCTAAAAGCAGGGGCATTAGATTGTGAAAGCCCACTAGAGCCATTTCTATTTTAACATCTTCCTTTTGGCAAGAGTCCTATTGAGTGAATTCATATAGTCTTGGGCCCTCCCTGTTTATTTAAAGATTTTATTTTCTGAGGGAGGAGGACAAAGGGCACAATTAAGACTTTACTCAAAACACCCACACATCATAGAGGGAATCTACATTTACTGTTTAATTTTAGTTTTCAGAATTTATTACAAAGAGTCACCTGGATAAGAGAAATCCCCCCACAGAACAATGTCTTTCTGCTTTCCCCAAAGCACACTCCCTTTTCTGAGGAGTGATGCTTTCACTTAAAATGGTGTGTATTGATTAAAGCCAACATATTTCCTGTTTTTCAGCTGTCTGTCGGGTTCTTGGGAGCCTTTTTTTTTTTTTTTTTTTTTAAACATAAACCTTTCTTTATTGATTCAGAACTAGAAAACATTTTAATGTAGTGGTAACATTTAGTCACAATGGGGAGTGTGCTTTTGGCAATTCCCTGGTTCATGGCATGAATGTCTGTGTATGTATGTGTGTATAGAAATTCATTAGACTCATTTGAAGGTGGTTTTTTAAAAAAAACACTAAAATATGTAAATATCCTGATGATTGAGAATACAGGTTGATATTTTATAATGTCATTTTCTGTTCGCATTCAGATACAGTTAACCCACATGTTGAAGTTTTCTAGTATAATAACAATTTCAACTGTTCTGTTGAATCATCTGTCCTGATTGGAGGCTACAGAAAAGATGTCATCTTAGGTAAGGACTGAAGGGTAAATGACTGTAAAACATGATTTAATAAGATACTGAATGTAAGAAAACCTTAGCCCAACTTTTACTTCAAAATTTCTATTGATTTGTTATATCAGGAAGAGTCTTAGAATAATTCTTTCGATTGTCCTCTAAATTTATTTCAAGTTAAATTCGTGTTCTCTTGAATCTTCTCACCATTCTCAGGCTATATGTAGACACCAAATGGATGCAAATAATGAAACATATTCTGTAACTAGCTGCCTTGTGTAGACCCAACTTAAAAGAAACAAAAAAAATGATGGATTTTTGGTACTGTGCTTTTATTTTTAAAGGATAAAGAGAATTCAGCCCCACTGTGGAACTTATCTGTAACATGAATTAATCTTCTTGACAAAGTCAGTCCTCCTATTTTACTTGACCCTTTCCCAAAAGGAATATATAGCCTCCCAGATTACTACTGAACATTGTGAGTAGCAACAAACTTCAGATCCTTGCATATCTTAGTCTGTGTTGCAATAAAGTAAGCTTGTCCAGCTTGCGGCCCATGGGACTCATGAAGCTCAGGACAGCTTTGAATTCTACCTAGCACAAATTCGTAAACTTTCTCAAAACATTATGAGATTTTTTTTTTTTTTTTTTTTTTGCAATTTTTTTTCACTTATCAGCTATCATTAGTGTATTTTATGTGTGGCCCAGGGAAGCCAAAAGATTGGAAACCCTTGAGAATACCCGAGGCCAGCTAATTTCTAAAGAAAATGGGTTTATTTGGCTTGCAGCTCTGTAGGCTGTACAAGAAGCATGGTGCTAGCATCTGCTTCCGGTAAGAGCTTCAGGAAGCTTCCAGTCATGGCAGAAGGGGAAGGGGAGCCAGTGTGTTATGTGGTGAGAGCAGAAGCGAGAAAGAGAGGAGAGAAGTGCCAGACTCTTTTCAATAACCAGATCTCACAGGAACTAAGAGTGAGAACTTAATCATGAGAAGGCCACTAAGCCATTCATGAGGAATCCATCCCATTGGCCCAAACACTTCCTACCAGACCCTACCTCCAACTTTGGGGATCCATTTTCAACATCAGATTTGGAGGGGACAAATACCCAAACTATATCATTGCAATGATTGTGACAAACGTCAAGTGGAGAGAGTCTGACTTCATTTTCTTATAACTACTTTACATGAAAAGTCCTTTTATGAGGCCCAGAAATTTCTATGAAAAGTAAAACATACCCAATGGCTCAAATGGCTGTGCGGGATTTTATGTTGAGGTATACCAGACCATGACATATTTCATATTTACTCTGATTTCATATTTACTGTAATTTCATATTTACTCTGATTGAAGATCTCATGACTTGACATAAGGATATTATATAGATTCAAATACTTTCAGAATTCTTATATGTTCCCAGAGAGAATGGGCAAAAAGCCTTCAGTTAGAGTCACATATTGCTTACTTTTTTTTCTTTTTAATTCTAGGACTGCTTGCTCCGAGTGAGGCTCATTTTCAAATCTGAATGACCACAAGGAGATTTGATTATACATGTGAACACCTCAGAAGGCACAGCCCGCCCAGAAGGCAGACAGGTCAGGCTGCTTTTTCTTCATTGGTTGGATTCAATCCTCTGGCGGCTCAGACATAACTTAAGCATGATTAAACTTTAGAAGAAGCTGCCAGGAAGACTGTGAAATCTTCATGCCCAAGGATCCCTAAAATTAGGAACGACAACCACTTGGCTCAGACAGTTTATGGAGGCAAAGGTTTGGATGGGATTAGAGATTTCTAAATGTGAGTTCGTGTCCTCTGCCAGACCACCTTACTTCCACCATTCCTCAACAAATCAAGAAAAACAGGAGTAAAGACATGCCTTTCCATAAGTTAAATCTATTGTTTTAATTCTATATTATATCTGCAGTACAACTTCTTTTGTTTGTAACACCATATTGTTGCTAGTAGCTGGAAATTAATTTTCACATGCCTCAGCTTAGAAAAATAAAAAGCAGCCCCGCATCAATCCCAATTTCCTTTTTAGTTTTAATGAGCCTTGAAATCCGAAATTCTGGAAACCATTGGTCTAGATAATCTTCATTCAACAAATATTCATTCAGCTGCCTGTTCTTATCTCATACAAAGGGAAAATCACTTTTTCCACAGGATTATTAAAATAATTAAATGAACTAATATTCATTGCACATGGCACCATGTTAAGCGCTTTACATATGCAAATTATTTTATTTAATTCTTGCAAAAACCGTAAGACAAAGACAACCAACAAAAAGCATGGAAGGTGGGATTCGTGCCAGGTCACCTCTAGCATAGGCTCCCATAATTAACCTAGTGTTTACTCTCCTCAGAAAATGACTGGTGTCTCCAGGGAGGTGGCATGATAGCAGAAACACATATTAAATGTTTTAATGTTTTGCTTTTTTCATGAAACCAAAGCTTGAGTGGTGGAATGGCTGGGCATAGTGATGAAAACAAACAAAAGGTGGACGATAGAAACATCCGTGGAATTTGTTGATGTGTGAAACACCTTCAATCAGTCAGAATTCAGAGTTAATCAGAGACCACTTGTTCAGAGGCCTAATCTTTCTGGCTCAGCAAGCCAATCATATTCCCTCTGTTTCACATGATGTCTGTTTTCCGCTCCCTGATTTGTGACAGCGATTCTGCATGTGCTGAAGAACTACAGGATATAAACAGGAATTAACAGCTAGACAACTAGCTATTGGCGATGGCTAATTATAGAATGGAAAAAAAATAATACTTTGCTTTGATTGAGCCACTTCAATCTGAATTTTGAATTCAAACTCAAGGGTAGGAATGTTATATGCCAAGGCCTCTTGGAGCTACCATCCTTAAAACACTAAGCCCCAAACTAAGTAAGCTGATACTATTTTTCACAGGTAGAATGAGAACCTCTCCTGCACATGAAAATTACTTTTTGCTCTTTTTATACAGAAACAAGACAGGGATGAGAAAGCCACTTTGGTTTAGGCACAATCAGGGGAGAAAATAACCTTTCAGTTACCAGAGTTAGTTCTCCCCCATTAGAGTGGAGTGATTACCCTGAAGATAGTCAATTAGCTCTTGCTATGGACTGAATTGTGATTTTCCCTGCCACCAAAAAAAAAATTCATATGTGGAAGCCCTAATGCGTAATGTGATGCTTCTTGGAGATGTGGCCTTTGGAGATCATTAGATTTAGATAAGGTCATGACGGTGGGTCCCTCATGATGGAATTAGTTTCCTTATAGGAGGAGACAGACACTAGGGCTCACCGGCTCGTCCTCTCACTCCTACACATGTGAGAAGGCAGCCAGCTAACCCTTAAGCCAGGAAGAGGGCTCTCATCAGAACTCGGCCATGGTGGCATCCAGATCTTGAACCTCCAGACTCCAGAACTGTGAGAAAATAAGTGTGTTGTTTAAACTACCCAGTCTGTGGTGTTTCGTTGCGGCAGCCGCATAGCAAACACTCCCTGTGCAAAATGAGCAGCAAATCTGTTCTCTCTTTGGAGTGCTCCTCTCCCACTGAACCGGCTCGTGTTGCAGGCCACACAGGACAGGAGCAATGATGCTCCTTGCTTGACCAAACTTTGGACTGTGAGCCGGTAACTCAATTGCAATGGAAAGGAGTTGTAGCCAGTACTTTTTATCTGCGGTTTGAAAAAGAAAAAGAAGCTTGACCCCAGGATACCTGAGTTTTTGAGGAGCGGAGTGGGGAAAGGTCTGCATTCATGAGGCGCTGGATGCCTGTTCCAATTCTGACCCAGTGGATAGAGAGCTGCAGCTCAGCCGGTCAAGCAAGGAGCATCATCCCTCCTGTCTGGTGTGGCCTGCAGCATGGGATGGTTCAGTGGGAGGGGAGCAATCAAAAGAGAGATAACATATTTGCTGCTCATTTTGCATAGGGAGTCCTAAGGTGTTTTGCTTTTTCAATCAGAGAAAAAGAGAAGATATGTCCCTTTAGTTTATTGAGTTGTTATAATAGATAGAAATAAAGAAACAAAATGGCCTCTTTTTATATGAAAATTATCAATTCTGAGCCCTAGAAGTTCTCTTAGAGAGCCAGTATGGCATGATGCTTAAGAACAGGGGCCTGGTACCTCATCACCTGGCGAGGCGCTCCAGCCCTGCCAATTTGCCAGCTGAGTAACATTAAGCAAATTCCCTTATCTTCACGTGCCTCATCTGTCAAATGGATGTAATGATAATGCCTTCTTTCAGGCGTTCTGGTATTAAGCATAAATAATTGAGAACTGCACCTTTCACAAAAGAATTTCTTGTTATCAGTTTTGGCCTGGATATTTTATAGAACAGGTTACCAAGACTCAGAATTAAATTCCAGGAGGTTACAAAGCAACACAGTATCATTATTATTGCACACCATGTTAGGCTGACTAGCTGACCCTGATTTCCCAGGACTAGCCCCAGTTTTAGCATTGAAAGTCCTGCATTCTGGGAAAACTGGGAGGGTCACCCTACAATGATGAAGATAAAGTCACATGAAGTGGAATCAGCTGAATGAGGCCCCAACCACAGCAGAGGTATTCATTTGGAAGGGAGCAACGTCACTATGGAAGATACGACTCCAAATGCAGGCACCTGGTGTGAGACTCTGATAACAGTTAAGAAAGCATGTGTCGAGTTATGTGGGCCTATATACAACAAAGGTTCTCTAGAAATGTATTAGTTTGGTGTCAAGAATTTTCCAGACATGCCTTCTATCCTCTGGGGGAATTCCAGCAGTGCAGATGTGGTCTTTATGAACCTGGTCTCATAAGCTGCAGGTCTGTCCTGATATTTACAGAATAAAATTTTGACTAATCATCTAAGATTGCATTTGCAGAGCGTTTATCTCAAAGGAGCTTGGCGTTCTTGGCAGTCATTATTTAATTAATCCTCACACTGCCTCTGTGTGACACAGAGCAGGCAGGTGTAATTATCTCCGTTTTGCAGATTACATGACTTGGAGTTATGCCTGGTTATAAGGTGCCTTGGAAAGAGATGTTCCACTGTGATAACAGGTTTGATTTGGTTCTTATTCTTTCCAGTGAGTCTTAGACTCGATTTGACTCTAGGGAACCTTAAATGAACACCATAAATGGTATTCTCCACATCCATAGTTCATCTTTCTTTGCCTGTCACCTGATATATTTGGTCACCACCTTAAACAGCTTGTGTCTAACAGGCGGGAAACTCAGCCGTGACACTGTGATCATTAGGTCAGGCCTCCAGAGGTCAGAATCAGCACTCATTCCACTCCCTGCACTAAAGACGTTCATGCTATGCCTTTTTCTAAACTGCGGAGATCTTTACTGACTAAGTAATAGATGAATAAATGAGAGATGTCATAAAACTCAGTCCACACCATTGCCTCAAGAGCTGTAAATCCAAACAGGAATAGGATAAATGAGAGAATAGACATTGATTTCCCCATCAGAAGAGATGGGCTGAAAAAATGGTGACAAGAATAATGAGATGACAAGAACAGCTAAAATACATTGAATTCTTAGGCTACACCAAGCCCCATTCTAGGCGTTTTATATGTATAAATTTACTGATTCCTCCCCAATATGTTAGGAATTCATATTTCAGATAAGGAAACTGAGGCACAATGAAGTTAATTTGCTAAAGGTTACAGAGCTAACAAGTATCAGAGCTGGGATTTGAACCCAGGCATGTTGGCTTCAGTGATCTTGAACTTAACCACTATGCTGTAGAGAAGGCAAAAATAAAATACTTCATCATCGTCAGAGACATCTGGACTCCCATGTTCATTGCAGCACTGTTCCCAATAGCTACGATATGGAAGCTACCTGAATGTCCATTGATGATGAATGGATAAAGAAGATGTGGTGTATATACACAATGGAATATTACTGAGCCTTAAAACAACAAGGGAATCCTGTCATCCAAGACAACATGGATGAGTGTGAAGGACGTGCTAAGTGAAATAAGCCACATACAGAAAGAAAAATACTAGATGATCTCATTTCTATAGAATAAAAAAGTTAAACTCATAGAAGCAGAGAGTGGAATAATAGTTGCCAGGGGGAATGGGGCAGGGGTGGAAAGATGGGGTCAAAGGGCTCAACATTTTAGGCAGGTTAAAGAAGTTCTGGAGCTCTGACATACAGCATGGCAACTATAGTTACTGTATTCTATACTAGAAATTTGCTAAGAGAGCAGGTCTTACATGTTCTCACCACACACACGAAGGTAACTAACTGTGGGAGGTGATGGATATATTAATTAGGTTGATTGTGGTAACCATTTTGTAATGTATACATATGTGAAAACATCACGTATGCCTTAAACACACAATTATTTGTCAATTATACCTCAATAAAGCTGGAAAAAACAAAACACTTGAAAACATAATTTCCTCCTTATTAAATGAAACTCACATCCTGCCTAAATGACAAACCCAACAGTCTCTCATCCTTTGGTGCTCACCTGCTCTGACTGATGGAGGTGAAAGTTTCATCTAACCTGAGACCAGGAGGAGTGACCCTACTGGGCACAGCAGCATGTTTGGCAATTAAAGGTTTTTTTTGTTTTTTGTTTTGTTTTTTTTTTTTGCTTTACCTAGTTTTCCAACATGTCATTCAGGCTAATTGGAAATCAACATACTTCTTCAATGCCAATGCCTCCAAATTTTTTTTTTGAGACGGAGTCTTGCTCTGTCGCCAAGCTGGAGTGCAGTGGCACGATCTCGGCTCACTGCAACCTCCGCCTCCCGGGTTCAGGAGAGTCTCCTGCTTCAGCCTCCGAAGTAGCTGGGACTATAAGCATGCGCCACCATGCCCAGCTAACTTTTGTATTTTTTTTTTTAATAGAGATGGGGTTTCACCATGTTGGGCAGAATGGTCTCAATCTCTTGACTTCGTGATCTGCCCACCTCAGCTTCCCAAAGTGCTGGGATGACAGGAGTGAGCCTCCGCACCCGGCCAAAAGTTTATTATGCTTTGCTCACAGGGACACAAGCTTATCGTTTATTAAAACCACAGCTACAGCACCTCGGTTTGTCCATCACGCAAGTCAGGGGGAGGTGGGAGGCTAGTTCAGAGAGAAGAAAATATTTTGGAAGTGCTCAGATCATAAAGAGAAAAGTCTGTTTCATTTGGAACATTTTGAAAACAGTTCCGAAGGTTCAGAGCTGTCGCTCATGAGTCCCAGGTACACTCCAGGCTCAGGTCACGCCTACATGCATTTGCACCTCAGGGTCCAGGGCCTCGTGAGCACAGTGCACTGACAGATAACGAGAAGTGCACTGACATAAGTTCGTGCTCTGACAATCCTAAAATGTTACAGGGTGGTGGCCTCATCAGTGGCGGTCTTAAATCAAGCTCCATAGGCAATTCTAATCAGTAGATGCTTTTGAGAAACTTTGGAAGTTGCTTCTACTCTGCTGGGCAGTAACTTAGCACATTTCCACTTTAGCTTTACCTTTGGGACAAGCCAACGTAAGCTGGCATATCAATTGCCAATTTGGATATTACTCTCAGGCAGGAAAAAAAAAAAAAATTGAGTGTTACCAACCTCCAATCTTATTTACGCTACCTTCACCTGCCTCAGGTTCCCTAGTGATCCTCCCACCTGCAACATATCCACCGATCTCACCCTTATGGCAGATCTCTCCCTAGACACAGGATCCTCCTGTCCTGACACAGAGCTCCTCTTCTTCCTGAGACTCTGCACAGGACTGAGATACTTCCAGACACTGCCTACATCCCCATGGAATGCAGCAATTCCTCTGGGATCCTGGGGTCTTACCTTTCCCAAGGCCTGAAGTTAGTCATTCATTCAGCGCTTGTTTGCATGTGCGAGGCGCTGTTGTAGGGATTGGAGATACTGCCGTGAACAAGATAGACGAAGTCCTTGCTTCCTACAGGCAAAAGGGAGATGGGCAATAAACAAAGTAAACAAGAATCACTTTAATTTCAGGAAGTGAAGACTGCTGTAAAGAAACATCAAGCAGGGGAAGGAGATAGAGAGTGATGGAGATTGTGGAATTGGGGGAAGTTTTACCCCAAGCCCTAAATTGTTGGCTGGGATCCCATCACCTTAGAAGAAACACTGACCTCCCCTCCCTAATCCAGGTCGCAGTTTTTAGGACTGGCACAGTAAAAAATAAAATAAATTAAATTTAAAAAATAAAAATGCCAAGTCCCTAGTGAAAGAATTATTTAAAATTTCAAGATGGCGGCAGCAGAGCCTCAAACAAGCTCGGGGCCCTGTGCGCCCGCACACTGCCTCACCCATGATGCTGGTCCTGTCACACCTGCTGCGTTTGGAGGCCCTGCCTGAGACCCCACGGTGGGCTCAGCTCATCCCTCAGGGTGCCTGATGGCTTCGTTTGCTACCAGAGGTACTGCCTGTGTGTCCCTGAGATTGTTTGGCATTTGAACCCTGTGCCTGGGTCCCCCTTGCCCACCCTCCCTACCGACCTGCCAGAACCTCTCCTGGCAGCCAGGCCCACTCCCCAGGATTGTTCTACAGAGGGGCGGCTGCACTGGGGATCAGCAATTACCCCTGCTCACTCCGCCCCCTGCCCCTCCTCTCAATACCCAGGCTTTGGCCCCGCCCCATTCTCCCCTGCTGCTGCTTAGCCTTGTGATCAGCAGCAGGATTCCATCAATGCGGAAAACTG
This sequence comes from Theropithecus gelada, assembly GCF_003255815.1. NCBI lineage: Eukaryota > Metazoa > Chordata > Mammalia > Primates > Cercopithecidae > Theropithecus > Theropithecus gelada. The sequence goes on along the minus strand of NC_037669.1, from coordinate 27,859,317 downwards.
ATGCTGGTATCTGGCCTTGTGTTCAGAACCCCTGGGCATCTTCTTCTAAGCACCGCTTAAGGAGAATGCTCAAGGGATGGCCCATAAGGAGAATATGGCTGCAGGGAAATAGCCAGCCTCTCCATTCAAGAAGCACAGACTACTCGTTTACCAAAATGTAGCTGTTGCAAAGATGTAAGTGGGAATCCTTAGCGAGCGGTTTAAGCCACGAGGCATTTCAGCACCCAGGTTTACATGCCAGGTGCGTCCCTTCATCCTGGCTGCGGCGTGAGATGAAGGGGAGGATATAACTGAATATGTGTTGTCGAATCAGCTTCTGTGACAAGAGAGATAACAAATGTGACTTAGAAGGTGAAAGGAATAGGCCTTGCAAATAGGACGCAGAGTGGCGCTTTCTTCCGTGGATGGAACGCAGAGCCGAGTCACGTGGAGAGCATCGGGCTTGGTAAGCTGCTTTAGTGCATAGGAATGAAGGCGGGCGATAAGGACTCAAGCCTGGTACTCATTATTGTATGTCTAGGAAGAAGAGAACTGATACCCTTTCTAGTCTGGTAATGAAGGGGATTAAAAATGTGCCTTCAGAACTGTGTGGGCCCTTTTTTATTTTCTCTGACCGTAGCAAAGAATATTCATTAACCCGGACCCATCTTTCCACCACATAAAAACTATGGGAAACATATTTCTTAATATTTTAAACTGATACGACAAGCCTATTAAGCTAATCTGAGGTGGTGGCCTATTATTTTGATAAAAGAAAATATGAAAGCATGCAACAGATCCTTAAAGACACCTTTATCCAAGGCATGGTTTCTCTCAGAATCAAGACAAGAGTCAACGGGGGAAGTGTAAGCTTGAAACCGTGGCATTGATTCCTCCCAAAGGAGAAAATGGTGAGAGGATGATGCCAGCTGAGCCGCGGGAAAAAGAGTGGCCATGCACTGGCCTGGCCCCTGCAGCCGCGCTCGGTTCCCTAATTCTATGTTCCTTCCTTCTCTCCATTTTCCTGTTCTGTTCTGTTTTTGTTTTGTGTATCTTGGCCACTTCTGGCTATGGTGTCCTTGACCTCGAATTTCTCTCGGTGTCCAATTTCATGTGTCTGGTTTTAGATTCCTTTCTGGGTCCCCCGGGCTTCTGCCCTGATCATCTGCAGCCTTCAGAGCCATCCAGCTCTGGAGCTGAGCGTTCCTGGACAGCCTTGCCCAGAGCAGTGGGTTTCTATCTTTCCGGCAGGCAGCTCTGTTCCTTACCCCCTCCTCGTCTCCTGCTTTGTTTGTGACTTGTCTGCTACCTCAGGTTCAGCTGCTACCAGACAAATATGGTTCATGGATAAATGTCATTGAACAAAAGCAGACACATTATTGGCTACTTTCCTGTCTCAGCCTTTCTAAATAGTGATTTTTAAAAACAGCCTGGATTCTATGAGCAATATAAGTAGAAGTGTCTTGAAAACTGTAAAGCGCTGTGAAAACATTACCTATCATGTTCCATCTGAAGGAACCCTTCTGTAATGGCAGGTAGAAATGAAGCTTTCACAATAGGTATACATACTCACTTCAGGGTTTTGTTTTTGTTTTTCAAAAATACTCTTAAAATTCCAGTGCCACTTAATATTTGAAAGTTCCCCTTATCCATATTTGAATCATAGCTGTCTTAAAGAATTCTATTCACAGCACACGCCTATTGTATGAAATTACAAATTACCCTGGAGTCCTGATAATCCCTGACAGGCAAAGCTATGTGCTAACTAGAACTTTTCAGCCTTCTGGTAAAAAAAAAAATCTTCTCTAGGATAATGTCTACTGGTACCCAAAAGGGAGCCGTGATGCAGAGTCTCAGGGCATGTATGCAGGGAAACATATCTGTGAACCTTTAAAAACATCTCTCCAATACTCTGTTTCAATGATTTATCAATAACAAAATTTCCCAAATCTATTTGCTTATTCTGTCTTTATTGATCCAGAGTGATACATGATAACAACATAAGATTTAATTCTAAATCAAGGTTTATAGGCTCTTTAGTGATGGCATTAATTTGAAATAGGCCTATTATATCTAAAATACTTTATACGGTGCCCATGTTATTTATAGTCAATACCACATTGTTTGCTTAGCTTCTCCATGTTTATTCAACATTTTGTTAGACTCTTTTTTTTTTTTTTTTTGAGACAGAGTTTCGCTCTGTCACCAGGCAGGAGTGCAGTGGCACAATCTCGGCTCACTGCAACCTCCGTCTCCTGGGTTCAAGCAATTCTCCTGCCTCAGGTTCCCGAGTACCTAGGACTACAGGCACGTACCAACACACCCAGCTAATTTTTGTATTTTTAGTAGAGACAGGGTTTCACCATGTTGGCCAGGATGGTCTCAATCTCTTGACCTTGTGATCCACCCACCTCGGCCTCCCAAAGTGCTGGGATTACAGGCGTAAGCCACTGTGCCCGGGCTCGTTAGACTCTTATAAGTACTTTAGGAAGGTCTGAGTAGAACAAATTGAAAAATATTTGGGAGTGCAATTTCATGTACCTATGTTTTCTTAAATATGCAGTAAGAATTATTTTAAGAAGATATTCATAGCCTTACAAGTATGATGTGAGCTAACAACTGAAGTTATTGCTAATAGTTAAATCAGTAAATGCATTCAAAATTAGGTCACACTCAACGTTCAGCAGTTGGTGCTATGTTACCTTTGTATTTGGTATAAGATTTTTCACATTGCACTTAAGCTTGACATAAAATAAAAAGGTACATGTTAGAGAAAGAAGTCCACCAGATTTAATTGTCATTTGCAGCCCTAATTGCACATTAGAACCACCTGGGATGTTTCTAAAACTGTAAATACTCAAATTAATTCCAGTTCTCTAGGTCTGTGGTTCTCAAAGTGTGGGCCCTGGACCAGGTACTTCAACATTACCTGGGAACTTGTTAGAAATGCAAATTCTCAGGCCTACCCAGGCCTACTGAATCAGAACTCTGGGGCTAGAGATGGAGATGGGAATGGGGAATAGGCCCAGCCACCTATATCTAACAAGCTCTCCAGGTGAGTTTGATGTAGAGTTTGAGAACTGCTGCTGCTCTATCTACTTACATTTGTATTTTTTTTCACCTCCAATGATTAAAATATGCATCCAGGGTGGAGAATTATTAGGATAGTACTGCTGTATGACTTCAGAGCATAAAACAGGAAAGAAATTGCTGGAACAGAAAGGCACATGAAACTTCTAACTATAGGGACCTGCCTCCTGCAAATAGAGCTCCGTGAAGAAACTGGTCAGTAATAGCTTGCTGAGGTCATGCTTAATGAATGGAACAGATGTGGCCACCTCCTTTGATGGGACATTACCAATGGCCCTGGCACCTAAGACCTGCTTCTCCCAGTCAGGATGCAGGTGACAAGAATCACTAGTCAGAGAATGCTTGACTCAACTGTAGGGTTAGACATTTTCAAGGCCTGCCTCTTTAGAGAGCATTTTAGACCAGATAGATGAATTTGGAATTTCACATACATAATAGTTTATATGAACCTCTACCTAATAAGTTTCATTGAAATAAATATTCCAAGTAATTATCTTTAAGAACATTCAGATAAATACATAATTATGACAAAGCAATAAATGCTTCCACTTCATCAAGCATCCAGATTGAATACAATAAATCATTTTCAACAATTATTTCAAAACTCATCGCCTCAGGAGTGAGTCTATAAGAGGCTGATAAGAGGCTGATAAGAGGCATGTGGAAAAATACTGATTTCAGTCAGTATTATAGCTAAGTTTTCTGCAATTAATTCCCCATACTAAATTCTTGGTAATTAAATGTATGTTTACAAAATGACCTATTTCATTTTCCCTATAGTTCAGTTGTTACAGTAAATGATAGTTAAAAGTTTACAAGTTCTACAAAAATAAATGAATGAATAAATGAGTAAATATATGTGTGTATAATGTATGTGTATCTATATATCTTCCTAGCTGTCAAGAGAAATTTAAAATTATCTAGTATTTTTAAGCTTACTTGGGTACTTTAGGATTAAACGACTTTTCACTGAAATCACATTTTTCAGAAAGAAAGGAGGTCTTATATGTACACCCCGTAAAATATATTTCAAGAATTATTTAAAATAGGCTGGGCACGGTGGCTCATGCCTGTAATCTCAGCACTTTGGGAGGCTGAGGTGGGTGGATCACTTGAGGTCAAGAGTTTGAGACCAGCCTGGCCAACATGGTGAAACCCCGTCTCTACTAAAAATACAGTAATTAGCCAGAACTGGTAGTGGTTGCCTGTAATCCCAGCTACTTGGGAGGCTAAGACAGGAGAATAGCTTGGACCTAGGAGGCAGAGGTTACAGTGAGCTGAGATCATGCCACTGTACTCCAGCTTGGACAACAGAGCGAGACTCTGTCTCAAATAAATAAATAAATAAATAAATAATTTATTTATTTAAAAGAATACTCAGAAACAGAGTAAGAGGAAGAGGTATTAGATGCAAAGTCAGCTCACGGCAGTGTAGGATTCCTAAATGGAACTTTCTCATTAGTCTTCAACCAGAAGGCTGCCCCTGCTGCGTGCCCTCACTGCATGTGGATAAGATTTCATTTAGAGCCATTTGTCATTCTACTTTGTGTTTGGAAAAGATATCACTCGATGCTTGAATCCTCTCCACTATGTCCCTATCCAGTTGTCGCCAACCTGTGCCGGATCACCTCCAGTCAGGTGAAACCACCCCCTCCTGACACCAAGGCTGCACACTATGATTGTTCTGAAAGTTAGAAAATTACTTTTTCATATTGACCCCTTTCTCTATCTTTCTATTGCCCATATCTGTCTTGCTCCTAGCCCCTGGACACATGGACCATGTCTAATCCCTCCACAAATAGACTAACCCTTCACATGTTTGAAAATTGCTACCAAGATGATGAAATTCTACAGAGATAAATGTAAAGTTTTCCACTGGGGCCTAAGAAACACGCTGTGTAAGTACACGATTGAAACAACATGACTCAGTCCACGTATTTTACCTCCAACTTATAGAAGAGGAAGCTGAGACTGAAAAACAAACTAGCACAGAGTTCGCAATGTTGGTCCTCCATGGGATAAAACTTGAGCTCAGGTCACAGTATACCAAATCTTGTTCTCTTTCCACCTTGTCTACAATGCCACACCTAGTCTGTTAAGGCTTTTTTTGTTTTTTGAAACAGAGTTTCACTCTTGTTGTCTAGGCTGGAGTGGTGCAATGGCACGATCTCGGCTCACTGTGACCTCTGCCTCCTGGGTTCCAGTGATTCTCCTGCCTCAGTCTCCCAAGTAGCTGGGATCATAGGCACATGCCACCGTGCCTGGCTAATTTTTATATTTTTAGTAGAGACAGGGTTTTACCATGTTGGCCAGTCTGGTCTCAAACTCCTGACCTCAGATGATTCACCCACCTCGGCCTCCCAAAGTGCTGGGATTACAGGCGTCAGCCACCGCACCTGGCCTGTTAAGACCTTTTAGAATTTCCACTTTAATATCCAGTTTATTTTCTTCCCATGCCAGCACACTCTATATGGTGAATTACATGCGTCTTCCTTTGCATCCCTTATAAAGATGTTTAATTTAGTCTACAGTGTCCCATGGCATCATACATATTCAGATGTGCAAAAAGCATTTATTGAAGTGAAATGAAGGGTCATCTATCTTTCTGTTGACAATTTACTATCTATAAAAGCAACGAAGATTAATATAAGGAAAAGGAAAATTATCTCAATCTAGAAATGTAATTCCCTATTTTCGAAAACAAATGTGATTTTACATAGCATGCAGTTGCTGGTGCCAAGGATATGTCTTAGTTCGTTTAAAACTTACATCACTTATTTTTTTTTTCCTAAAGATGTGAAGGCTTTAAATACAATTCTAACAAATGCTTAAATATTTTTGCATTTGTCTATTTCTCTGATTAAACATGTTTCCTGACCAGTGTCTCTGCTTCCAATCTTTCCTCCAAATCTGTTTACAAACTCCTTCTAGACTAGTCTCCCTGCATAATTAAGTGAGTCCCCTAACCTCCAGAGTCAGTTGTATACTCCTTGGCATGGCTCAGGGCTGTGTGTTCTTGCAGACGCCATGTACATCCAACCAGACCGAGCTACGTGCCCTTCTCCAAGACCACACCAACTTCTCCTGCCCTGTGCTTGCAATACTATTTCCACCATTCTGTAAAACTATGGAATTTGAGCAGTTCCTTATATAGCAAGATTTAAAGCATAAAGCATGGCTCGATCAGGACAGCAATGACATGAAAAACAAGTGTGTGGTGCTGAGGACCATTGCCTGTACTTGTTTTCTGAATTCACTCTTTTGACTAGATCAGCTTTGTTTGTTTTTCATTCCCTTCCCAACCATTTTTTTAAAATTTCCAAAAAATAATCTGGTTCTTCCCATGACTCCAAGCCCTGAAAGGAATGCATTTTCATTCCTGGTTAGTCCTCACGTAGGTAGGGAACTGGTACAGGACCGGCTTAGTGTCACTGATTTGCTCCAAGTTCAGCCTCATTGGTTGTCACTGGGAAAAACCTCCTGACCTGGCTTCTTAGGAACATTCTGTTCTGTCCTTGAGCCAAATGGTGATGCTGAGGAGAAGAATGAGGAAATAGTGAGAGCTAACTTTAAGTGGGAGCTTACTGTATGGCAGGCAGTGCTCTAAGCAACTTCCATGTACAGTCTTATTCCCCTTCTCTACAATCCTGAGAAGTGGGTACAGTCCCTATGAGAAAACCGAGGCTCAGAGAAGTTAACTTACCCAAGGTCACAGAGCTAGGAAATGGGGGAACAGCACTTAAATCCATATAGTCTGATCCAAAGCACTGGCTTTTAAACCGCATGAAACATTGTCTACAAAGGAGGTTTGTAAACACCTGCTTTGGGTAGATCTGAGCACACTAATTATTGTCCATTAGTACCAGGTAGATCTATCTTCAGTGCCAAAGAACTTTGGGGCTGAGTCTCCACGTTGATGTGCACAGAAGTAAACCATCTCATAGTGCTCAGATTTTGCTGTGATTCCTTAACCTAGGCATATACTAGAACCTCCTGGTGGGCTCTTCAGTTGTTCCTGCAAAATTAGAGATGCTCAACCCCAGAAATCCTGATTAAGTTGGTCGGAGGTGAGGCTCCAATATCTGTGGTGCCCAGTTGCCACAAGTGAGTGGACTAAGGCTTTACTTTATTGAGGAGGGGCCCACAGATCCACTCCTTAGAGTACAGCGAGTCCACTGGAAGGGAAAGGGGGCACCAGGGCCTCCTACTCTCAAACTCCCGCCATGTTTCACATTCTATGGCTCTGCAGGCCCATAGGAGCAAAGAGAAGCCTGCAGAGGGTGTAGAGCTTCCAGCCGGTGTCGAAGTCTCTGAGGCATCCAAGGCCTTGGCAAAGGCCCAACAGGCGGTTGTCATCAGACTCTCCCCGGGGACATTCAGAGCAGATCCCTCAGCGAGCACAGCTTCTAAATTTGTCCTCCAGAATGATTAATCTGTTTAAGCAAATTCCTGGAGCATGATTAAGACGCTCTAATCAAGGAAGGAGATTGTTATGCAGCAGCCTCAGGCACTGATTTGGTGGAAGGAGCTCATGACCAAAAGGCCTCAATAACCTAGTGGAAACAGTGAAGGTGAGAGGGTGGGCTCAGCCAGGGAGACGGGGGAAGGCGGGCCACGGGGAGGCCGGGAATGTCAGAGGAGGAGAAGGCTGTGAAGGCAGAGGGGTCGACTGATAGAACGGCTGAGGGTCAAGGGCAACGAGCCCTGAGGCCACACCTTCAGATGTGGGGGTTCTTTTAACGCAGTAGTAGTTAATAACCACAACCAGCAGTAGTGGTTGTGGAAGTGGCTGTTCTTCCAAAAGAAACAGCTCAAGGAAGGTGAGAATTGGCTCCTTGGGTCCCTGGCGGCTTCTGAGGCTGGAAAGAGTGTCAGGGACCCTTGGGGACTGTTAAAGAAATGGGTGGGGGATGCGGGCAGCTCTCCAGTGATGGACTGAGGTGGGTCCATGGCACCCACTCTGGCTGCTCACGCCTCTTCCCTGGGAAGTAGAGTTAGACAGCGATGCCCAGATGACATTTCTGGGCCCCTATTGAATAACACAAGTATATCCTCTCCCCGGGAACCCCCAAGTCCTAACAGCACAATGGCCTTTGCCTTGTCTCCATTTTGGCTGGGCACTGGGGCTACTGCTGCCATGCACGTGTTCTACTAGGGACATGCTCACCTTCCCGTGGTCCCAGGCCTCAAACTGCAATGACAGGTAGGAGCTCCTCCTCCCCTCCTCTGCGCGGGTCAGTGTGAACTGGAGAGTCAGGCCCACAGCACCTGCCCACCCCTTCCTGGAGAAGGCTTGGGTATGAGGGGAGCAAAGGCTTGAGGGGCTCATGAGGGGAGACTGGGCAGAGCAGGCAGGGGTGGAGTGGGTGTGTTTGTCATCGCTCCTCTTCCCTGAGTCTCAGGTGCCATCTGCCCTCACTGCCTTCCCTTCCACTGTGCTGTGTCACTCTGTGCCTCTGGGTAACCGGCATCTGATCTCATGCATTTTTCCTCCTGCAAACCAGATGCCCCAGGGCAGGCGGAAGTCACTGATGACAACTCAGAGTTTCCCATTGGCTCTCTAATTTCTTCCCTAACCTGCCTGAGGCCCACGACATAAAGCATCCTTGCAACTCATGCTCTTAGAAACAGCTCATAGGGCTGTGTGGTCAGATTGAGGATGGAGCATTCAACCCTCCCTTTGTCCTGGGGACTGGCGCTCCCTTACCCACAGACCTCAGCTGGCATACAGGGTCCCAGAGGCACAAATTAGGGCAAGTGAGGTGGGGACGTGACAGATACAGAGGCAAGTGTGAGACATAGAGTGTGGCACCTCTCAGAAACATTTGTTACCTCTTTCACCGGCTCGATGGCTCAGCTCCCAGTTAGTCAATTACTTTTCCTTTTGTGACATCAGAACATAGTTTCTGAATTAGGGGCCAGGTTAAGCAGAGGGAAGTGGGCTCAAGTGTGTGAGGTCAGTGCCAAGAAGCTAGAGAAGAGCTTTCTAGGAATTCACGGGGAAGGGAGAAGGTACATTGCTGTGGAGAGAACCACGTCTTTCTCCAGAAGTGGAGCCTCCATACTGTACCGAGGACAAATGCATGCCCTCTAAAGTGAAATTGGCGGGAGCAAGAATAGCAGCCGGTATCTTTCTACAATCCTTGCCTTTGTCACATCCTGCCGGAGTTCATCCCCCTCCTCCAATTCAAGTGCCTCTTTGAGTAGCCTGCACAGTCCTGATTCCTACTAAAGTGTTTTCTTAGGTTTGTTGACTAATATCGAAGACAGAGTCGAACTCCCTAAAGAGTACAGCTATGGAACAATGTCAACAGCATTAATGCTCTACAAACACAAGATACGTTTAACTCAAATATTTAAATATAAATGTTCTGTTTTGGTACGGAGCGCAGATGAAGACACTCTGCTGCTTTTCACTGCTGAGAGCTAGTGAGAGATATCAACATCATTAAATAACACAAACATTTTCCCCTGGAAAAATCCACTGGGGTGCTCCGTGCTGACCCCGATTATTTTCTAAATTGGCTGTGTGTTGACTCCGCGCTTTGCTTGTTTGCTTTTTTCTCTCTCCAGTGGGACAGCTTGCCTCTTGAAGTATGTGTCTCTCTAACCCTGACAGGCTTCAAGTATGCTGTTGTCACTGGAAAGACACAGAGGTTGTGGGGGTGTGGGGGTCTGTCTGGTGGCAGAGCCTATGTGTGGCCTAGTCAGCAGGTTACAGCTCTGCCCTGCCCTTCAGGATGACAGCAGAGCCCCTCTCAAGGTCACAGCCAGTGTACTGAGACTGAGCAGAACATATGGTCCCTCCTTGGGAGCCTTTGATATTCTGGGCTGGAGTTGACTGATGAGTACCAAATTATACCATCCTTATTCTTCAGGTCAGACATACCAAATGAGGAGGACCGATGAAGACTTTTAGAGGCCTGAAAAAACTGGCTTCTCTCCAACCAAGTATTTCAAAATAATATACTAAGACACGAAATAAGTCAAGGCTATTTCGGTGCCACCAGTGAATACATTCCATGCTGGATATCTTCTGTTTGCCATCCTGTTCCAGTCTTCACCTTTCTCCACCCTCCTCTGTGTCTTGTGGGCTGAATGAACAGACTCAGCTAGTTCCATTGCTCTCTAGCTTCCAGTTGAGTTTGGCCACTGGGGGAGGGAGCAGGCACAGAGTGGTAGAGAGGAGAGTGACATCAATGTCACCATGGGCTGGCAGTGGCTCTCTGTTGCCCTGCCCACCCAGCACTGTGTCTCGAGGTTATGACCACCCTCCCAGGACCTTGATCCTTCAGGCCTAGGGGGAGAAGGTCCCAGGGCCACTGTCATCAATCCTAGGACCCTGCACTATCTTTTGTGGTTTCCCTACTATTCCTTGGTAAATAGTTCCTTTATGAAATGTAAATTTGCCCAATTCAATTGTACCATCTATTTCCTGCTGGGACTTAACTAATACAATACTGACAGGGTTCAGGACACACTACCCAAAAATACGGCACCTTGCATAGCGAATATTTTAAGCTGCAGGAATGTGAGAAAACTGCAGAAGCAGGAAGGCCACTCTTATCTTGCCCTGCCATTCTCCCCAGAAGCAGATCATAAAACCTAGGAAGGATTTCCTGGCCTTTCCCTGAAGCAGGTCATAGACCCTCATGAGAAAGGGTCTCTCCCCTCCTAGAGGAGAGAAACATCCTTATCTCTGGAGATCAAGGGTCACAGAGAAGAATCTGGACAAACAGGTCTTGGTAAGTGCCTCCCCACCCCGCCACCTACTGCAGTTTATTACCATTTAATCATATCCTTTTTGCCCTATCATATTTCTCCATGACTCTACTCTTCATAAAATCTAGCATAAAACATACAGGTTTAGCCATTTGATGTGGTTAGGCTTTGTGTCCTCACCCAAATCTCATCTTGAATTGTAATCCCCAGGTGTTGAGGGAGAGACCTGGTGGGAGGTGATTGGATCACGGGGGCATGATCCAATCATTGGATCATGATGTTTTTATGATTGTGAGAGAGTTCTCACAAGATCTGATCGTTTTATAAGTGTTTGGTATTTCCTCTCTTGCTCGCTTCTTCTCTCTCCTGCTGCCCTGTGAAGAGGTGCCTTCCACCATGATTGTAAGTTTCCTGAGAACCTCCCCAGCCATGCTGAACTGTGAGTCAATTAAACCTCTTTCCTTTATAAATTACCCAGTCTTGGGCAGTTTTTTATAGCAGTGTGAGAATGGACTAGTACACCATTTATCTGTGTCTTCATTTTCTTATAAAGGTTCCCATGTCAAACAAAATGTATACTATTTAATAAATAAGTTTGTATGCTTTTCTCTTGTTAATCTCTTCTCTTATAGGGGCCTGAGCCATGAACCTAGTGAGAAAGATATTTTTCCTCCCCTACTAAGCCAAGATGCCAGATTTTGGAGTAGTGTGTACTGGACCCTGTCAATATTGCATTAGTCAAGTCCCAGCAGGAGATAGATGACGCATTCAAATCAGGCACATGTCAACTTATTTCCAAAATGTTTCTTTTGGTGCCCCAGCCTTGCTGATGCTTTAAGAATATACTGAGAATTTGTCTTGGTAATCTAGTGCTTCAAGTGAGGGCCAGTTTGCAGTACAGAAGGACAGGTCTTGAACTTTCAAAACAAGAGCATCTGCCCTCTATTATTAAAACAGTGTAGATGTGCTCAAGGGCAGATGGCCATTGACAACCCGTGTAGGAGCCCAGGATGGGAATATTTAAAACCAAATAATCAGTACCTTTTTGATAAAAATTCAAAGAGTGATTATGGTTTCTAATTTAGTATTACTGAAGATCATAAACAATTTTATTACCAAACTCTAATTAAATAAAAATGATTTGGTTTCAGCACTGCCAGCTGAAACATTGTAAAGAACCTAAAACATTGTAGGGAAAATACGATTAAAGGATCAAATTTTGAAACTTTTGTGCTCACTTGGAAATCCATCTGTAAACTAAACATAAAATCCTAAGTCCCTCCACCAGCTGAGGGGGCTCCCTTGTGGCCAAGGGGAGCCCAGAAAAACATTAAGACCGAGTTCCCTGCCAGGACGGCACAGGAGGTCAGACACACCTCATTATATTCCCCTTGCATTTATGGTTTAGACATAACAACTGACCAGCATTCATGTGAAAATAGAGATCATAAGACGTAAAGAACAGACTATGGCAATAAGATACTAAATTATAAACAGGACCCAAGGCTATGCCGGGCAAGGGTTAAGTCACGCTCCCCCTACGCTTAAGGAATAAACTATGCTCTTCACTGCCACAAGGGTTTTCTTTTTCTCTGGCAGCTGAACAAGCACTGGCCTCGAGATAAGCAATATTAACACAATTTGCAGCTCACCATCAGATGCTGAGTAACTAGCCCCCTGTTCCACCAGCCATAACTAACAGCTTTGATTGGACAAGAGACTGATTTGAGTAATTTTTCAGTAACTGGTTTTGGCCACTTTACGGAGATTGTGCACTTGCGTGCCTTCATGTCCTGAGAAGACCTTCTGACATCTAGAGCCTAACATTTAAATGTGAAGCCTCCACCCCAAAGTGAACATGGATGTAACACACATGTTTGTTCAATACCCATGTGTCAGGAGCATCTTCATGAATATTCATAACTCCTCCTGTAACCTGTTGAATAGGCATGCTTAACCAACCTGTTCAGCCTAAAGCTCCTACTCCAACCCCTCCTTTTTTGAAGTGCCTGTCTCTGGTCTCGGCTGGAGTCTCGCTTTCCAGCCTGTGGGATGGGATGGTCACCATGCAGGCTGTAACCCTAAGTCTCCCCTCTTTTTCTAAATTTACAAATTGTGTGGTTTTTTTGTTTTGTTTTGTTTTGTTTCTTTTAACACATCCATGCTTTTTCTCTCTTTATGCCACGGTCTTTCTGCTTCCTGTAGAAGATAAACGAGTTACTCTACTGCCAACAGTGAAAGATGGGTTGGCCTGTGATAAACCTGATTCTGTGGGTCAGAAATAGATTTCAGATGGCTCGTCCTGATTCCAGGCTAATTAGTTATATCCTTTGAGAAGCCTCCTGGCTCCCTCAGGCAAAGGAACAACTCCCTTTACGGCATTCCTAAAGCACTGAAAGCATTATTATTTTATATTGCAATGATCACATTTCTTGTCCTCTCAACAGATTGTGATTTTGTTGAGGGCGGAAATAAGATCTTTCCCCGCTGTCTCCCGCATGAACATGACCTCTCCCCCAGTTTTCAGTGGGCTCAGTAGATGCTTGCTGAGTGAATGGATAAATGAATCTGTGTGAGAATGAAGATACACCACCTCTCAAAATAGATCCATCCTTCCCAGATTATGTTTTCAGTCCCTAATCAACGTAGTACAAGCAAACCCGCTATGAAATGGGTGTCCTAATAGTGGCAAAGTTCGTAAGTCATTTTTTTCTAAACCTGAAACACTGAAGTAGTTTAGTCAAACACAAGTCACAACTGCCTCCTTTTTGAACTGCATCAGGACTTTCTGATGAGTATACTTATGAATATATTATTTCATATCTCAAACAAAGCTAGAGCACCTGTATAAAATATGATGACTGTCCTCCAGAGACATTAATTTCCTTTCATTTTCATTTAGATACCATGTTTACCTTTTTTTTTTTTTCTTGGTATATGAACCATTTCATGAAAAGAACAAGTTTACCAGTGATTTGTTTTTTCCTTTCGAAGTAGAGAATAAAGCCTTGTTGAGGCCCAAAGGAGGAAAATGCCATTTTTTTAAACTTAGTTTACCTACTTTATTAAACAAAAAGAGGGCATTGAGAAAATTAGCATGGCTTTTTAGCAGCGCAGCTGTTCCTCTTTGGTGATATTCGAGCAGACACTTGGAGGAGGCTTTCTAATTTTTTTGTTGACTTAATAGACTTTATTTTTTAGAGTACTTTTAGATTTACAGAAAAATTGAGCAGAGAGGACAGAGAATACCCACATACCCCTCCTTTTTTCCAACTCCCTCCCACCTCCCCCACCAACTTTCCCTATCATTAACATCTTGCATTAGTGTGGAACATTTGTCTTACAATTGGTGACCTAATATTGATACCTTATTATTCAGTAAAGTCTATAGTTTACATGAGAGTTCACTTTTTGTGTCACACACTGTGTGTGCTTTTTTTCTGTTTTTGTTTTTGTTTTGAGACACAGTCGCTCTATTGCTAGGCCAGAGCACAGTGGCACAATCTTGGCTCACGGCAACCTCTGCCTCCTGGGTTTAAGCGATTTGTGCCTCAGCCTCCTGAGTAGCTGGGATTGCAGGCATGCACCACCATGCCCGGCTAATTTTTTTGTACTTTTAGTAGAGAAGGGTTTTCACCATGTTGGCCAGGCTGGTCTTGAACTCCTGGCCTCGAGCGATCTGTCCTCCTTGGCCTCCCAAAGTGCTGGGATTACAGGTGTGAACCACCACAGCTGGCCTGTATGGTTTTTTTTTTTTTCCTGACAAATATATAATGTTATGTACCCACCATCATAGTATCACACAGAATAGTTTTTCTGCTCTAAAAATCCACTGTCCTTCACCTATTTACTCCTCCCTGAACCTGAATCGCTGGCAAATACCAATTCTTTTACTGTCTATATAGTTTTGCTTTTCCCAGAATATCATATACAGTAGTTTGAAGCATGTAGTATGCAGCCTTTTCAGATTGACTTCTTTCATCTAGCAATATGCATTTAAATTCCTCCATGTCTTTTTGTGTCTTGATAGCTCACATAACATTCAATTGTCTGGATGTATCACTGTTTCTTCATTCACCTCTTGAAGAATATCTTGGTTGCTTATAGTTTTGTCAATTATGAAAAAAGCTGCCGTAAGCATTCATGCACAGATTTTTTGTGTGTGGACATATGTCTCTGTTCACTTGGCTAAATATCTAGGGACATTTGCTGGATTGTATGGTAGGACTATGTTTAGCTTTGTAAGAGACAACCAAATTGTTCCAAAGTGGCCGTAGTGTTTTGCATTCCCACTAGCAATGAATGAGAGTTCCAGTTGTTCTACATCCTCTCCAGCATTTGATATCATCAGTGTATGGGATTTGGGCCATTCTAATAGGGACATAGTGGTATCTCATTGTTGTGGTAACTTACAAGTCCCTAATGACATATCATGTGGAGTATCTTTTCATATACTTACTTATTATCTATAGATTCTCATTCCTGAGATGTCTATTCAGATCTTTTGCCCACTTTTTAATTGGATTGTTTCCTAATTGTTGAGTTTTAAGACTTCTTTGTATATTTGGGGTACAAGTGCTATATCAGATACATGTTTTGCACATATATTTTTTTCCCAGTCTATGGCTTCTCTTTTCATTCTCTTAAAGCTTTTTAATTTTTTAACCATTATATTCGTATATAGCATTTTAGAGTTCACACAATTTGTTCAAATGTAATATAGCATCCCCAAATGACCCGTGGAGCTAGATGTTATTATGGCCACATTAGAGATATGTTGGCACTGCACTACCGAGTTGCTGCAGAGCTGTACAAACCAGTTCCCCTCCTCCCAGCCTGACTGACTCCTGGGGAATGTATATTTGTTGCTTGTGCTGGGCTGAGGGTTTGTATTAAGGAAGATCCTGATTTTCAGAGTGCCCAGTCCTCCCACCCCTATCACTTACATGAGGCTGATGCTCTCCATCTAGTGTTTAGCCGCCATCCTGGAGTGATTGTCCTCCAGCCCCCACTGGGGGCAGATACCTTGAGCCAAGAAATTTAAAAATTTTTTTCAGAGTCCAAGTGATTGTCCTGGAAACTCCTTCTCCTCCTTTGGCAGAAACAAAACAAACAATACCAAAGCAAGAAAAAAATGAAACCCTATGAACTTGCCTCCGGAGTTGGTTCCTTCCAGTGGGTTCGTGGTCTTGCTGACTTCAAGAGCTGAGTCGCGGACCTTTGTGGTGAGTGTTACAGCCTTTTTTTTTTTTTTTTTGAGCTGAGTCTCCTCTGTCACCCTGGCTGGAGTGCAGTGGCGTGATCTCGGCTCACTGCAAGTTCCGCCTCCCAGGTTCATGCCATTCTCTTGCCTCAGCCTTTGGAATAGCTGGGACTACAGGTGCCCACCACCACACCCAGCTAATTTTTTGTATTTTCAGTAGAGATGGGGTTTCACCATGTTAGCCAGGATGGTCTTGATCTCCTGACCTCGTGATCCACCCACCTCTGCCTCCCAAAGTGCTAGGAGTACAGGCGTGAGACACCACACCTGGTGGAGTGTCACAGCTCTTAAAGATGGCACAGACCCAAAGAGTGAGCAGCAGCAAGATTTACTGTGAAGGGTGAAAGAACAAAGCTTCCACAGAGTGGAGGGGAACCCAGCCAGTTGCTGCTGCTGGCTGGGGTGGCCAGCTTTTATTTCCTTATTTGTCCCCTCTGGTGTCCTGTTTCTGTCCTATCAGAATGCCCTTTTCTCAATCCTCCCCGTGATTGGTTACTTTTAGAATCCTGCTGATTGGTCCATTTTACAGAGCACTGATTGTTCTATTTCACAGAGTGGTGATTGGTCCATTTTACAGAGTGCTGATTGGTCCATTTTACAGAGCACTGATTGGTGCATTTTACAAACCTCTTGCTAGCTACAGTGCACTGATTGGTGTTTTTACAGAGTGCCAACTGGTGCATTTTATAAGCCTCTTGCTAGCTACAGAACGCTGATTGGTGCATTTTACAATCCCCTTGTAAGACAGAAAAGTTCTCCAAGTCCCCACTCGACCCAGGAAGTCCAGCTGGCTTCACCTCTCAAACTGACATACTGTATTTTGGCCCCGTTGTGAACACATTTACTAGGGGCTGCTGATCACCACCTTCAGAGTCTCAGCAGGAGGATAACAACCCCTGAAATTAATGGACCATTGAGACGCTGAATAAGCTTCTTCAGTGTGAGTATTACTAATGTAGCAAGAAATTATGATGATGATGCACTATGGATAATCCTAATGATATCTTCCATGCACAACCTCCACCTACTTGGATCCACCAACCTAAAGCAGCATTGGGGTCTCTGAGTTTTGCATCTTTCCAGAGTCTAGAGATTTGTCTTCTAGTTTTTGCTGAATTAAATAAAAACAGAGTTAACAATACAAAGACTTTCACGGAATGGTTAATGGTGTGGGTGATGTCAGTAAGTATTTGGCAGCATCTGCTAAGGATAATCTGAGAGGAACAATCAGGAATTGACAGCCCTTCTTTCAAAGCAAAATTGCCTGGTTCTGGTGATACCAGGTCGTTATTGGCTTCCCTGCCTGCAAAAGTGTCACACAGTAATTCCGATAGAGTTGTTTACACAAGTGGAAAAATCTGACTCCTTGATAACATGTTTCAGTTGCAAACCACTCTAATGACACTCAATGGTTTTCTAGTAAGAGAGAAATTTCCACCAAACTCAAGAAGTTATCTGGGAACAGTGACCTTCTTCAGTCAGGTTATTTATGTTCATTGGGCTAATGGTTTTTGTCCAGTAATACATTTAAATTGTTTCCATTTTACTGTTATGCTTCACTATCACATTTCAGAATGTCGCTTCCCTTCCTCTGTGCAGCCGGCAATTTTTCTCAAGTATGCGATGAGAGCATTGTCCTTTCGAAGTCGTTTGAAATAGATCTGGTCTCAGCCATCTCAGGAGAATATTCTCTGGCTGATAATCATAGCCAAGTGGAATGTACAAATGAAGTGAAGCTGCCTAGCAGTTCCTTTCTCTCTGGTTTCCTGGAGGCCTTGTTGCAGGGCCACAGTGCACCTATTGATCTGGGAAGAAGCCAGACATTCAGCCTCTGATGATACCTAAGAAACAGTTCTCCAGCTCTGGTATAAGAAGTGCAAGGAGGTTGAGAGGAGACACTGTCTTCAAATGATTTACAAACTGAGTCACACATATCTGGCATGGATAAAGAAAAGGAGGTTCTGTAGAAGTGAACAGTTAGGTTTATCCAACCTTATAGAAGCAATTGCTCAGTAAAACCAGCAGCTTATGAGCAACGGAGGGGATAAACCCATATCCTTTATTTTGAGGTTTTTTTTCTTTTTTAGAGATAGGATCTTGCTTTGTCACCCAGGCTGGAGTGCAGTGGCAGGATCGTGGCTCACTGCAGCCTCAAACTCCAGGGCTTAAGCAATCCTCCTGCCTCAACTTCCCAAGTAGCCAGAACTACAGGCACATACAACCACACCTGGCTAATTTTTAAAAATTTTTGTAGAGATGACGTGTCGCTTTATTGTCCAGGCTGGTCTTGGATCCCTAGCCTCCAGTGATGTTCTAGCCTCAGCCTCCCAAAGCACTGGAATTATAGTTTTGAGCCACCACACCCAGCCTAAAACCCAGATTTTCTCAAAAATGGAAAAGGTAGATCAGTCTGTTGAGTGACTCTGAAGCACGTATAATTCTGCATAAACATCTGGAGTAATTAGTGCAACACAAGTGCTAAACAACAACAACAACAAAAAGCTGTGTTTAAAAAAAAAAAGCAGAGGCAAAGGGGTGGGACAAGTGCCGGTTTCTTAGCCTTTGTGTGCTGGCAACACAAGGTCATTGTTTACATGACAATGGATCGCCTTTGTGTCTGATGCTCAAACCCGGAAGTGTGTATGTACATTGTAAGTTTAGAAGGTACAATTAAGAAAAGCTAATATGAGGTTAACATTCAAGTGAAAAAGTTTTAAACTCAAAATAAAATTGACTAGGACAAAAAATGAGGCACTGGGAAGTGTGAGTGGCGCTGTTCATCTGCAGCAGTTGAATCTTGGAAACTCTGGCTCTGTTCCAAAACCTGGAGAATTATGACACTGGCTAGTGCTCCTCAGCGGGGCAAGGTGGACTGTGGGGGAAAAACTGCTCTCTGCTGAGTGACTGGAGTATCTCTCAGCGTCCCGTCTGCTGTGGAATTTCGCCACTTGGTTGGTTCTGCCTTCCCTTTGAATGTGGGTGAAGCCCTGCTATTCCCCGACAAATATTATTCATCAGTTAATTTATGACTTGCTTCATCTTGCCACCACTAATTACTGATGTTGCTGCTCTCTGAAGTAGGCTCAAAAGCTGAGACGGATTCTATCTAAAATAGAACTTTGGCTGAGGAGCAGGCGGTGGCGGTGGCAGGCTAGAATGTCACACAAAGGCAACTCGGAAAAGGAAAAGTGCACACCCGGACCAGAAAACTGTTTTGTTTTGAAAGGAGACATATGGGCTGGGCGCAGTGGCTCACGCCTGTAATCCCAGCACTTTTGGGAGGCTGAGGCGGGGCGGATCACGAGGTCAAGAGATGGAAACTATCCTGGCCAACATGGTGAAATCCCGTTTCTACTAAAAATACAAAAACTAGCTGGGTGTGGTGGCGCGCGCCTGTAGTCCCAGCTACTGGGGAGGCTGAGGCTGGAGAATCTCGTGAACTCAGGAGGTGGAGGTTGCAGTGAACCGAAATCATGCCACTGCACTCCAGCCTAGCGACAGAGCAAGACTCTGTCTCAAAAAATAAATAAATAAATAAATAAAAAATAAAAAATAAAAATAAAAGAAGACATACGGAATATTGGATGTGTGGGCAGGGGAGTGAAAGAGGAAGCCAAAAAAGTAATTCACATGGATAAATGTCCATATGTAAAAGAAAATATCTTGGTCTGATTCCAATTTCAGTGTCCCAAGGAGGAATGTAGCATACTTATTAGGGTCAACCCTTATGCACTGTGGTTAGAATTTTAGGTGCCGTATCAGGTGGGCATGTGGAGGTGTCTGAAGACAAGCAGCCTGCCTGTTGCTCAGCCAGTCCTCTGTACACATTAGGTGCTTAGGAAATGTTGCTCCATATGTCACCAACTCGCTTAAAGTCAGATCTTTGAGAAGTGGGGAGAGGAAGTTCAAATTAAACCTTTGGTAACACAGATTTTATTGATTGAATCTTCAGGGGCCGCAGACAGGTGCCTGATGAACTTTAAATTAAACTCTAAATTTCTAAAACTTTGCTGCATACATACATAAATTACAGTGCAGCTTGCATACCTAAGAGAGATGGTTTTGCTTTTTTTAAAAGATGTTTTCAGAGTTAGAAGAAAGAATTCCTTTAACTACCAATCCCAGAAAAGGGGATTTTGATTTGGTCACACGAAGGTGAACGTTTAAAAAGTAGAAACGAAACTTTCCCTTCTCCCAAAGGAAAAGTAATCCCAGAGAGTCCTGTAAGAATGGGTGCCTTCTGTAGTAAAGTCCTTTTTTTAAGGATAAGGATTAGCAAGGGCTCACGTGCCCAATTTAGACCCAAAACGAAGTGGGGGCAGCACACATCAAAAATGAGAACCCTTTATAGCAGCTCCTTTTTGTTCCAGGAATCCTCCTAGAGCAAAGGATTTCTTGAGTCATTCCCTCAGCCATAAAAACCTTACCGCTATTCTCAGTGAAGAAAAAAGTAAAAAAGAAAGGGAAATCTAAAATAGCTCTGGTGGGCGCGGGGTGCCATCACTGTAGAAAAAAAAAATCAACGATTGAAAAAAATTAGATTTCAGCAGTATGTGAGAGCTAGAACTAAGGTGAGGAAAGAAGGGTATGGCACAGGGAGAAGGAAGAGTTGGGGAATCACACTATCTGGCGACAGAACCACCTCCTTCCTGGGCCAAATGTTTGAGCTGTACTTCCTGACCTTAGTTTCCAAATATTCTTAGGCTATGTCAAGGCTGTAGCTGGTGCACTATCCAGTCCCACAGTGACATCAGTCCTGGAACCAGCCAGGGTGAGATGCTCCCTATCCTAAGCCACTCAGAAAGGAAATGTACATAGCATGATGGATCTCCCCCAAAGACTCTGATCACATACTTGTCAGTCTTGGAGCTCTGTGGCCTTGTCTCAGCAGTTCCTTTTTTCCTTGCGCTAAGATCTTTTCTGTGAGAAAAAGCTTTAAAAATAAAATTTTAAAGAACAGTAACGTGTCCATTTTTTTTCTTAATGTCTTCAAAATGCAGATTATCGAGTTTCTCATGAGCTCTTATGTCATTTTCCCGTGACAGACTTCGATCCCCAACTTCATCTGTACTGCATTTCAACAGACTGTCGCTAACCCCTGCTAGACTGTCTTCTTGGTACTTGCACAGAATAGACATCCAATGCAGATTATTGTTATGGGTGCACGATATGAGCTGTGGGTAACAGAAAACTCTTCTGAAGTCAAAGCATGGGAGATGAAATAACTTTTCACGGGCTTTGAAACAGAGTAATGGAATGAAGAACTGTTTGTAAGCAATTTTATTCTAACAATACAGTTTTGATTTTGATTGACATACAATACAGGTTTTAATGCAGGTGAGGCTAGCATTTACGTGTTAAATACTTCATATCCTATGTATTAAAAGGTTTAAGGTATTCAAGGATTCATGTGCAGAATATTGCTTTTAAACTTATTTTTAACACGCTACCAAATACCCAAGCCAAGATATATGGTATGGGAAAATTGAAAATATTAAATTTTATAAAACAATGTCTAAATTTTTCCAGTATTTATCTCAAGGATTATCTATCTTGACCTGGGAGAAACTTTTTTATTCTACAAATTTAGCTTTTCTATTAAATATATTTGAATAAATGCTTCAAAGTATATGGCAAATCATTACCTGTTTTTGTATCTATTATATTTATATTGCTTGTACATATTTTCTCAGGGCCTCATATGTTGATTTCTGGAGGATATAAATTTTATCTGAAGTTTAATTGGCCTTTTATAAGCACCATAGATAATGATGCCCAACAGTAGAAAAGATCAGGAAAAAATCATTGTACTTGACCGTATTTCTTGGACATATTTTCATGCTGGCTTTAAAACCATTCTAACTTCTAAACATAAGATATCCACAACCTATTTTATATAAACTTCCCCTTTTCCCCTTTCATCCTCTATCATCCTTAAGAGACTTTCAATCCTCACATTCTTCTCTTCTGACTCTCCTACATACAACCCTGCAACAAAATGACCTTTTGTAAAATTCCAAAGGGTAAGGAATCTCCAAGTGGGGTGAGCCAAACTATCATTTTATCTCTTCCAGAAAGAGATTTCATTTCATGCTTTAATTTTGGGCCAACTGACCTAGCATTTCAGATTTTTAAAACCTTTGGCAACTTGCCTTCCTGGGCTCATCTAAAATATTCTCTCTACCCCTCCAACAGATTTTTCTCTTGCAAGTCTAGGGGAGAAAAAAAATGCAGTGGGAATAGTGTGGGAAGGAAAAGTGTAAGGACATACAGTTGACACAAATCTAAGTTTTAGCCTTTGGGCCTTTTGAGTCATTAGGTCATCTGGGGAAAAAAGAATCATAAACAACCCTCCCCACAACCCCTAAAAAAAAGTCACCATAGAGAAGGGCTCTCTTTGATGAAGTAAGGTGAAAGTCTCTCGGGACACCGTGGATCAAAAAAAGGGTAAATACAGAGAGAGCAAATCTGAACAGTGTCTTCTAATTCCAGATGACTTTCACTTCAGCACTTCTGTAATCTGGGTTCATGGGTTCCTTTATGCTTTAGACAACATTTTTGGAATCATGAGGAGAAAATATTTAAAAAATTAAAATCTGTGCGTACCAAAAAATTCACTTTTAAAGGCTTCTCTGATAATTTTCTCGGATGAAATATTTCTGGGATATGCCTATCTTCTGGGGTAGGTAAAAGGGAAAAAACAGAGGTGGAGGAAAAAACAGACACAGATAAAGGAAGGTGGGAAAATGTTATTTGTTGAAGCTAGATTATGTGCATATGGAGTTCAAAATACCTCTCTACTTTTGCATATACTGTATTTGAAAATTCCTCTAATTTCAAAAAGGTAAAAAGGTTATAAACTATGATCCATAATTTTATCTTTAGTATAAATCCTTTTAAAATATGTATGAAATGGAGTATTATTAATTTTAGCTGTTGATTAGAACCACTTTGTTTTTCCTTGCAATAGGGTTTCTGTTCTATTCAAAAGGATGGGTGCAATTGTGTAATACACATAGGACCATAAAACTACACTTATGTATATCCTGTCACTTTTTTTCCCAAGAGAATTTTACTCTTTGGTATGGTCCCCATGTTCCCTGTCTCTCTCTCTCTCTCTCTCTCTCACACACACACACACACCCCCCTTATTCTCAGCAATGGAAAGGAGGTGTGCTAGAGTATCTCGTATAATTCAATAGACAGGCTAATTTTATAGAAAAATCTTACATAGTGCTACATATAAGTTATGAGTTAATGGGTGCAAATTTTTACCTATTTTGAGTTTTCCATACCATCAAATCTCCTGAAACAGCTTATCTCTACAGCATCAAAGTTTATCTTGAATAGTTATACTCATCATATCTTTTGAATGTACTTAAAAAATGCTTAGAGTTGGAATTAAAATAATACAATCAATAATTACCATGTAATGGGCATTTATGCTACAGGCCCTATGACAGTATTTTCATATATACTGTCTTTCCTTCCCCACAGCAATGGTATGAGGAGGTATCATCACTATCAATACATCTGAATCAGGGAGGTTAAAAAAAACCCAATGGTAATGGGTAGAAGAACTGTCTGAATGCAAAGCCTATTTGTTGATAATTATACTGTGTGCATGCATGAGTATTGTTTCCAAAGGATTAAAAAAAAAAAAACTTAGAAACATTGTATTCAGCAAATCTGAGGTGTGAGTTTATATTTAGGTAACACTCTTAATGAAATCGCTTCCACAGTTTTGTCCTAGTTGAGGGAAAGATGGTGTGTTCTGATCACTTGTCCCAGGAGGGCACCCCAGAAGCGTCCATCCCAAGTGGCGTATTGAAGCATATCCTCTTCTACTGGGCTGGTCACCACCCTGCACTTTTGGGAAAAACCACCCAGGCTGTCCAGGCAATGGCAAATCACAGGCAAACACAGTTTAGGGGGACACATCATTCGATGTTCTAAATAGTTGAAATATCTTACTTTTATTAATATTTTTCCTACTGTTTTTAGTGAAAATGGTACATTAAAGGCACATACTCTATGGCCAGTAGTGTGAACATAAAGAAATATATTTGAATAATATCTTTAAAATATTTCAAAGTTTTATTAAATATTTTTATTCAGTTTTAAGATCACAGTTAAAGTACTTTAGCATGTTATACACATGACTTACATGTGCAATTTTTAGAAATATCAAATTAGGTATAAGATTTTGAAGAAAGAAATTATATAAATGTGTATATTGACTTTTACTACACATACATCTAAGAAAGCAATAATTCTGTTGTACCATTAAGTGGAAATCATTTATTACATGGCATGTTTATACCAACGCTAAAGAGAACCAAGCCAATTTCTGAAAGCAAAAAAAAAAAAAAAAAAAAAACAACAAAAAAAAAACATATGAGCGATTCAGTCATGCTGAAACTGTCAACAGACTTTAGACCTGGTGGTCAAATGAAGCTGTGGTTAATTTATGACATGTGAGTAAGCAATTCAAACCTATGAGAAGAGTTTATAATCTGGTATGTGGAGTCTCAGGTGATTTTATTCTTTTTCTGACAAATTCCTGAGAACAAGAGACTTGTTTAGTGCTAATGAAATGGAAAAAACATTGCTGAGCCAGTTGCTGAGCTCCAGATGGCAAACCTTCCCTACCCCCCGTTCCACGGCTCTTAGAGCTGAGGCACTCATGTGAGGAGTCAGGGGACGTGAGCCCACCCATCTGGGGGGCCACAGAGCAAAATCAGTGTTAATGCATGAACATGCATGTCTCTATGATTTAGGTTAGCGCTTGTGAGGTAAGATTTGCATTGTGGGTGGAAGAGTTTTGAGGCATTGAATTAGATCCTTGTTACTCAGTAACCAGCTCTGGCCCAAGTTATCAGGAAATCTTTGGAGGGAGTAGTAATGTTCACAATAACCAGTTCTGTGCATAAAAATCAATTTAAGGGCATGATCAGTTTTGACCGCTGACTGCAAAAAGAAAACAGCGGCCACAGAATTTTCAACCACAAGGTTTCCTCTCTCAGTTTAACAGTATAAATCATACCACCATAGATCAAATTTGGCCAGAAGAGGAACCTCTGTTTTTTGTTTTTTAAAAAAGATGCACATTTATATATTTGAAGGAAAGGGTAGCACATACAGATGGGGATTATGAGGAAGTCAAATACATTTGTCTTTTTATTCATGCTTGTTGTTTCTTTGTTCTGAAATATAAGGAAGATAAGGTCCTCAGTGAAATGAACCAAGTTGTTTAATATAGAGTATAATAAACTTAGCTATCACTTCCAAACGAAAGCAAAGCAGTCCATCAAACCCTGAATACTTCGCCAGACACATCTGGTAAGATGAACTGAACAACAGCTTCTTTTCAAATTGTAAGTATGCTGTTAGTCAATCTAAATCAGATAATTTTTAAAAATCCAAAACTCAGAACAAAATCCAAATCTAGTTCTTTGGGAATGCTTGTATAAACAAAAGCAACATCTAATTAACAATTAGTATACTTTTTATAAGGTGCAAAATAAGGAGCTATTTGGGAAAGCTAAGTTTTAATTTCTACCTAGCAGTCACTCTGAATACTTTATAGGTCAAATGTAACAATAGCATTTGCTTCTACTGCCCATTTTCAGCAATACATTGTTCTCTCTGGAGGAGGCGGTTTGTGAAGTCAAAACACTGCAGTGGAAAATAGTGGCACTGAAGGTAGAAGCAAAAAAGGACAAACTTTTGAAACAGGACTTACTGAAATGAACTTTTAAAGCCGAGGTAGCCCATTAGGATTGGCCTTACATGAGGGCTCTGTGGAGCAGTGCAATCGAAGGTCAATCTCCTCAACAGCATCACACCCCGCGACATCCCCTTTACAAATGATGGATCCAGGCCTCCCGCAACTTCCTTCTTTTTCCCCGACGAAGTGGTGGTGCTTCTCCTTTGCTGTGTGGAATGCCATCCTCCAGCCTCCAGCTGCTCGTCTTCAGAACACTTACAATTCATACAGTAGTTTTAGCAGGCAGCATGGTCCCACTGCTTCACATTAATGTCAAATGCCAAACTTGGAACAGAGCTTTTTGGTATTTCCCCTCCCCTCCCCACCTTATAAACAAAACATGGCATTCAGTTTTCAGCTTACTCCTGTTCTGTAGCAATGTGTAATTAGCTTGAGACTTTACATAGGTGCAAACATTTCCATACATTGAGCCAAAGACTGCAGAGTGCAAACAAAAATTTTATCTGACTTACAGTAGCATCTGACTTAATAAGAAAACAAAAGGATTTGAACACATTGGATTCTAAATAACCAGACCAGTTCAGATGCTCCTTTTTGTTCATAGTGTTCCATCATTATTTTGTTTCTCCAGCAATTTTAGTGGCAGGAAGTATAATCACACTGCTAACGTTGGAATTATTTTAACACGCTTTGGGACACGGCATCGGGAGAAAGCTCGTCTGACAGAATTAAATAAATACATTTCTGATATTTGTGGGGAAAATGACTATCGGAATTACAACAGTAGAATTTATCTTTTAAAAGGGGTTTTAATGAATTAACAGTTTTGATCTAAAATCTGGGAACTAACCTAATTTGGGGACAAGAACCTGTATTTCCAATGTGGCTGTGGGACATTTCTCTTTTTCCTGATCTCATATACAGTACCCAAACAAATAAAAACTTTAAGGATGTCTTACAGTATTTTTTCTTTCACTCAGCTTCTTAGAGCTGCAGCTTCAGTTACTATAATATACTCTACACACTTCAAAATTACATAGGAAATACCCAGAATAACTAAATAAATAAAAGGCTAAAGAAAACTGGAACAGTACTGCGTCTCCATCTGAGACGAAATCTTCTACTTCCAGCATCGCAGAGAAGGGCTAGGACAATTTTTTTTTTTTTTTCAAAAGATTTATATACAGGCTTGAATCCAGAAATTAAGGTTAAAAGCATAAATATTGATAATTTCAACTAAATTCAGAATGGTTTCAGAAAGATATGATACAACAATTTAGAATAAAACAAAGCAGAAGAGCATCATATTTTGGTTTGCTTGAGATATATATAAGGTGCAACAACTTCTTCTCTTGAGGATGCTGTGGGACAAATGTTAGTGTAGATGGTATCTGCTGGCAGATTAAAGTACACACTATAGCAATATGATTTTCCAAAATAAAAAGAACGAGAGAAATGAAATGAAAATGATAACGAGGGGTGGGGAGGAGAGCACTACATATTGGTCTGAAATATTTGTGCTAACAAATGTTGTTACCAGAAAATAACAACACTCCTCTCCAGCAGATTCAGGGCACAAGAAGCACAATTACTGAAATCAAGACTTTACTCAGAGAATCGACAAGGTGAGTCTAAGGAACTATAAAGCTTTGCAGGATTTCTGCTACTCTCGGTGCCTAACCGCTTAAAAATTAAGCATTTCTACAAAAAGGTTTGTTTTAAAGTATCTGAAAACAGTCATCTCCAGTAAGTTGCCCTCCCACCCCCAACCCTGCCTAAGGGAAAAGCCACTGAGGTTTAGGAAAAGCAGATCAAGTAAGATATTAATCACATAGAAAAAAGTAATCTTTTGTTTTGCTTTTTTTTTTTAAAAAAGGTCCCATGAATATACAGCAGTCTCTTAAGGAACTCTAGTGAAATGTAATTGGAGGACTGAAGGAGGGTGCTCTGGCAAAAATAGATCTATTCTAACATGTTCTATAGAATAACAAGTACCATTGTCAAGGTGCATGTTCTGCACCGTACAATTTTTGTTGTTGGTTTTTTGTTTTGGATTTTAGCTAATTATAATCTTCAAATCACTGCTAGCGAGTGGTCCAAAACTCCAACAGCCACCAACATCGGGACCCAGCAATTTCCAACATTCACTTTTTGTTTTGAAATTTAGAAAATATTAATAAAACAGCATCATAGTAAAAATATTATGCTAAAGTCTGGAACTGCTCACTTGATTTATTCCTATATGAATGCGGTTAAGCTGTAACTTCTGATTAACCTTTAACTAATTCCTTCTTCCTCCATCCCCACCAGGAATATGCATTTTTGAGTAATCATTCCGATGCTTTGCTACCCTCTTTACCTGCTTTGGAAAAAAAAAAAGACGAAAAACCTCTATATTTTTTTCAATCCTGTTAGTATGTTGTACATATTTTCCAGCACCGGAACTGAAGTAATATCTACAACCATGAGAAGCTAAGCCTAGTATGAATAGAGTCATTTTTTGTATGGCTATTAAGTCAAATTACAATTAGAAAAAAAATCATTACAATTCAGTCAAGTATAAATAAGAAAGCTAGATAAAACCATGTAAACTGTCACCATTTAGAGATCTAATTCAAAAGCTTCAAACTCGAACTAGCACTGTCAAAATTCCGCCAGTTTGAAAACCATTAAAAATTATTGCTGGAATCCAATAATTAAAATTTGGTAGTTTGTGCTGTGACGCAAGAGTGGGGAAATACTTTGTGCTATAGAACAAATACCCTGTAAAATCTGTAGCCTCAGACTAATTTTGATTTATCACTTTGCATCTGTTGCTAGGAAACAAGACACTGTGAACGTCAGGTGGTTAAGTCAATATGTTGAATGTTCTAAGCCAGTTAATCCACTTGGCGCTGGCGTATGTATCGTTGGTTTTATGTTCAAAAGCAACAAAACACAAAAAGGAAACAGAGACTTGCAGGTGGATCTATGACTGAGAGTCCCACTCTGGTCAGGCATACCTCCCTCATCATTGACTCAATACCTCCTAAACAACACAAACTCAAAATGGCTCTAAAAACCTGCAGTGCCAATTAGGCTGTGCATAGCAATTGCAACCCGTCCAGTCAATCTGTGATGGATGTAAAAGGTCTGTAGTTCCAAGTCCACATGAAGTAAGTGTCTTCAATGTGTTTAGAATAGTGAAGTAATACTAAGGTCACTTCTGAATAATATTTTTGTCTTTTTTTTTTTGTTTGTATGAACAATCCATTGGTCACCTAGACCCCTGTGTAAAAATAAAAGAATCCTCAAGGCATGAAAACATCAGTAATCTGTAATCTGCAGGACTCTTCCCCTGTCTGGGAAAATATTTGCCACAATTTGCCTCAAGCAAATTCTTCTTGGTCACTCAAGGCTAAGAAAAAAATTCAGATTGTAAGAGTTGTAATTTTCTCTCTCTCTCTCTCTCTTTTTTTTTTTTTTTTTTGCCAGCAAACTACCATTCTGGTGGCAAATATAAAAGTGCAGAATATATGGACCACGAGGCCGAGCATACACCACTAACAATGGTACATCTGCCTGCCCAGGCTGCTTGGGAGTCTCTGGAACAGGCTTTTTAATATTTATTCTACAATATAAATGTAGGTATAACCTATTATATAAACCATCTTAGAACTTAAATCTCCATGTACAAAAAAGACTAAGAATATCTAATAATAACTAGTGCAGTGCGTCAGTTTTTGTTTTTTTGTTTTGTTTTGTTTTGAAAGAATAACTAGGTAATATATGAAACTAGTTTCACACTCTCTGGTTGGTAAAAGAGATGCTGGATGAGCTACAGTAAAGGCAGCCTTTTACCAAGTTACCACCTATTACCGTCAAAAGCCTTCAATAGAAAGCAAAGCTCCAGGACCATTCTGTTTCTGCTCAATATCAGACAGATAACCTTACCCTCAAATATTCTGGGTTGTGAGAGAACAAAGTGGCCCAGGATGCTAACTTCTGCTTCAAGTGAATCTGGGCCGTGTGGGGCAACAAGCACTTGTTTGCAGTCTATATTTTCCACCACTTGGACTCACTAGCATCCCTCGGTAAAGACAAGGCTAGGATAGTAGGTAAAGCACAATGTTTTACAATGAAAGGGCGCTTCACTGGTCAGCGCAGGAAATAAGTACAGGAGCCTGTGGCATTTCTTTTGGCTGTCCATCATGGGTGAGCGGAGTTGACCTCTGACCTCTGTAAAATAAAAGGAAGAAAACAGTCACTTATTCAGCATATGTTATTAGAGACAGGAGAGGACGATGAATAACAGATATGTTCCAATATCTTGTTTAACAGTTACTGCTGTTACTTACGTCATTTGATGAAAACTGTTTTTGCTTTAGAGTTTTTTCTTTTCTGTCCCTTTCCTTATTTTTTTTCCCCTTCCTCCTTCCCATTCTGTCTCCCTTCCCAAGATTTCATATCTGAATTCCCCTCATACAACTCAACAGCATATCCTCTGACCTCAAACAACTAACCACTTCCATTTGGAAGAGATGAAATTTAAAAACAGATTTGGGGCAACTCTTTAAGAAGTGGGAAAATTTCAATCAAGGACTGGGGTTCTGGGACAATAACTTCCCTGTTGATCCATTGATATTAAAAATGACACATTCCTTTTCTTGACTTGCCTGAAGGGAAAGTTCTCCTATAGTAATTTGTAACCTTTAGGTAATATAGTGATAATAAAAGCAATGAGTCTGGAAGAGAAGCAGAGATGGACTGTGACTCAAAAAAAAAAAATTAATGAAGAAACAATAAACAATAAAACTCTCTGAACTCACATGCACATGGACAGAGAGTGTTTAGAGGAAGAAAACAAGTACTGATGCTGGATTTTAGATTTTAACAAAATCTACCCTAGTTGGGCCAAAATCAACACACATGGAGGGAGAACTCCAGACAGGACTAGAAAATTCATGGAAATTTCCATCATTTGGATAGAACCTAGGCCAAACATAGCTGATTTTTCATTCAGCTTTTGTATAATTAGTAGTAAAAATATAATTTACTTCATGGTTATGAGAAAACTATCCAAAATTCTTGGTAATTTCTACAGAGCTTCTCATTCTAAAAAGAGAGGACTGGGCACTTCCTTGACATTTTCCAACAGGCCTACCAATCCTAGAAAATGCACACTCGCTGCTCTGCAACCTACAATGGTCTGTAGTGCCTAACACTGCACTGAAAATATGTGATGTATCAGCAATGTTTTCATTGGGTTGACCTTTCAATATCGTATCTTCTTCAGAGTACACAGAACAAAAGGAGCTATTTCAAGATTTAGCTTATGCCTGCTCTATAACTACACTCAAGTTTCTCTTGATGCACAAAAAAGAAAAATAATGTAGACAAATGACAACATTTGGGGGTTTCAGAATGAAATGATCACTTAATAGCCCAAGATATTTAGGATTTTAGAAAAGCAAAACATTTTAGAATCAAACCTCTGGATTAAGCTATTCACATGTGGATGTTATAGATACCACCTGTTCAATATGTTCAGCTCTTTGTTCAAGAAAGATGAAATTAAAATGCTACTTTTTACTTTTAAGATATTAAAAGATCCAAAAGAATTTTAATAAGTATTAAAAAAGGAAAAGAAACAAAAGTAAAAGACGAAAAGTGCAATGTAAAAAAAGATGGCAAGAAAGAGAGAGAAATTGGGGTGAGAGTCCAGCTAAATCAATGGAAAAAGGAAAGAAGTCAGAATCACAGTGGGAGAGCACGACGTGCTGCAACTGATGATTCTAGCTCCCAGAGGAAGGGTCAGGTGAGATTCTTCATGATTTTCTCTGACATGACTGAAGCTTTCCTTTGGCAGTACGTGAGATATGGAGTTCAAATCTTGACTTGGGCACAAATTGGCTGTGTGCTCTTGGCAAGTTAATTAACAGTCATTAAAATGGGAATAAAAAGGCTCACTCGGGAGGGCTAATTTAACTTCTAGTAAATAAACTGGTCTCTTCACAAAGGTTTGCTACAATTCTCTATTTTGTGCATTTTGTAAAACTGTCTAAGTTAGGTTTCTGAACCTAATGTTAGATTTTTTCATGGCATGAGTGCAGGTAATATATTTCCACCCCTAACTCCATGGGCCACCCTTTAAACTATGAACCCAGTTGATGCTGAAGTAATGCTTAATTCATTGGTATGCAACCCAGGTTCAATTACAGTAAGCCTACAGGTAGAAGCCTGGGGGTAGATCTGCTTTAACAGGTAAGGGCTCAAGTTACAGCTAAGACTCTCCAGGGTGATCTGTCCTTCTACTTATTAAGAACGCTAACCATTTATTAGGTTGATGGTAAAATTCTAGTAATCATTACCATTCTTTCTAATGGAAGGTTAAAAAAAAAGAAAGAACCTTTACTCACATTATTTTTCTATACCTGCTATCTAACTTAGGCAGTTATACTTCAGAGACTATCTCATTTATTCATTCACCCACTTATTTGTTCACTTATCAATTGTTGTAACAGGAACTCAGCAAGCTGGTAACACAGAGAATAAAACCACTGTTTTGCTTTCAAAACATACTGAAAGTAGACAGAAGCATCGACAAATCAATACATCCCAATGTGGTCTGAGAGAGGCGTGAGTACAGCACGCAGGAGCAACAAGAAGCACACAGCCTAGGGCATCAGGAGGACTGAGAGAAGAGGACCGGGGACTAGGGTGGGGAGGAGGAGAGCAGTTGACCTGATCAGAGGATGTACAAGGCAAGAGCTTGGCGTATCTGGAAAGGGGTAAGTGATTCCACACAACTGCAGGGTAGAGAGTGTGGAGGGCGGGGACAATGAGATTGGAAGGGTTTGCTATGGCTTTCTGCTAATGCAAATTGGGAAACATGGAGGGCTGGTTAACAGAGCAACGGTGTGACCATGCTTAGAATGCAGGCAGCAGCCAAGATGCTTATGTGGTAGCCTTTCCAACCCCTGAATTATTATCCCCCACTCCATTCTTAAGGATTCCCTCTTATTTCCACAATTCACAGAGACACTTAATAACATTCAGGCAGATATTTTAAGTTCTCACTGAATGTGTATGTGTTTGTCCTCTACTTTTTTTTTTTTTTTTTTTTGAGACAGGTGTTTTGTTCTTTTTGCCCAGGCTGGAGTGCAATGGCGTGATCTCGGCTCACCACAACCTCTGCCTCCCAGGTTCAAGCAATTCTGCCTCAGCCTCCCGAGTAGCTGGGATTACAGGCATGCACCACCACGCCTGGCTAATTGTTTTATATTTTTAGTAGAGACGGGGTTTCTCCATGTTGGTCAGGCTGGTCTTGAGCTCCTGACCTCAGGTGATCCGCCCGCCTTGGCCTCCCAAAGTGCTGGAATTTACAGGCGTGAGCCACCAAGCCCGGCCTGTCCTCTATTCTTGACTGTACAACTCCACGAGTGGAGTAGTATCTGTGCATTGTCTCCCTCAGAGACCTTAGTGAATTTTAACAATGTCTGTCAGCATTCACTTGCTATTAGGAACTTGCAGTGTACACATAAAAAGGAATTTGACTTCTTGGAAATATCTAGAGGCTATATGCGAGGAAGTACTCAAACTGTAATATGACAGATAAATAGCAAGAAGCAAACTAAGCTCACGTCAGGGACTCCAGGTTTATCTGGATGTGAAAAAGGAGCATGGGGCCTATAGCTGGCTACACCAGCTGCACTGGGTTGCGAGCTCTTTTGTACTGAAGACTGAAAGTCTAAGAAAGCAGCTCATCCATGGGTAATCCACTTTGAATAGGAATATAAAATACCTGAATTTACAATAGGCTTTTTTGCCTTCCCAAAGGATCCATTAAGTAGCAGAATACCCAATTATACACTTAGAACTTAATATACTTCCTGTGGGGCTTCGCTGAGTTCAAAAGGTTTTCACATC
Source organism: Theropithecus gelada (assembly GCF_003255815.1). Taxonomy (NCBI): domain Eukaryota; kingdom Metazoa; phylum Chordata; class Mammalia; order Primates; family Cercopithecidae; genus Theropithecus; species Theropithecus gelada. The sequence continues at coordinate 27,825,625 of NC_037669.1, read as the reverse complement.
TATGAGCTCGTCTGATGCTTACAACTTCGTAATTCTTTGGGGATATCATTATGCTCAATGTAAAGTGAGAAACTAAAGTCCAGAGAAAAAAGTTACTTTATAGGAAATCACAGAAGAGTTGAAGCAAAATCCAGGCCTCTGGCTGCCATGAGTCAGGTCCCAAGATGCTCTTTCCCCTGAACTGCACTGTCTTCTGATGGCTGGTGATGGCACCAACACCATCACCAATAAGGGGTGTTCCACACACCAGCACTGGGATGCTAGAGTTACCCCACATAGCATCTCTATGAAATGTGTGCCACCTGCCCCTGCTTTTTTAGAGGAAAAAACCAAGCGTAGAGAGGTTAATAATCTTGGTCAAGATCTTTTGGTTTGCAGGTGATGGAGCTAGGACTCAAACCTCAGTCTGCAATGAGACTCCAAAGCTCACTGGTCAGATAATACTGCTTCCCTGCTCCCAGGCTTTTTATGGAAATGAAGTTTAGCCACAGGATAATATATTCAAAATAAAATACTTGGCAGACTCTATTCCCTGGTATTTTCCCACACTGCTAATTAGCATATATACTTTGGTAATACCTCATATAACCAATAGTGCTCTTGAACCAAGTTTGAACTCCAATGCCCTGTAAAAAACGTCACAAACCACATCAAAGAGGTTGATCTGGTTTCCATGTTGCTTTCTCCTTCCATGTTCCATGACTAACCTGTGCACGTTTTCCATGGCTGCCACTTCAGCCAGTGCAGCGAGGCTAAAGAACGCAGACACAGCAGGCATTTCTGGAGTACTGCTCCGTGTCTCCTCGACCTCGGTGTTGTGTGAGGATTCGTCATTGCAGTCTGTCTCGGTTGCTTTAGGGAGACTCCTCTGCAGTTGTTCCTTTGGTTTGTCATCTGTAACAAAACAGAAATTCATCATGAGAGGATCACTCTGTTCTCTCCAGAGAAGAGACATAGAAAACGCCATGCCGGTCAACGTGAAAAGAGCTAACGTTCTCTACTGTTCACTTTTGCTATCCATCGAATATTAAGGCTTGTACAGAATCTCTTCTCCTCGGTAACAAAGCTCTTTTATTAAGCTCAATTGCAACTATGGACGGCACTGTGCCCTGAGGCTGAGCTGAAGAGAAGCTGTGTTTTATCGGAGGTCAAAGAATGGGTCAGCCTTGGAGTGAGAAGGAAAAATGAACCTCGGCTAAAATAAAACCCAAGGGACTTCTGTAGAGGGGCCTGTAGATGCTGTAAAAGAGCCCTTAAAAACCCAACTGACTAAACATTTCTCATGAAGCTGTAGCATGCCCTACTATGGCAACCTGGACATTGGGTATGCTGTGATACCAACACTTAGGATGGCCTATACATCACATTAACCAGTTCTAATGAGAGCCCAAGTTGTTATTTTGCTTAAAGATCTACCGGAGAGAAGACAAAACCCTCTGGTATTTACAAAGAAGTGGATGAAATGCTGTGCAAGGATGCCTGCTATAATGAGTATACTCTCTTTATTATGTAGCCATTATAGAGAAGGGAAATTTTTATCATAGTTTAAAAAAATTGTAAATATAGAAAATGACCGATAAAAGCTTTAAATATTATCTATTAGGACACAAAAGTGGTATGACACTTTTCTATGTAAACAGGAGTGTTTCTCATCTTTTTTCACTCCTCCTCCAAGTGAAACAAATGAGGATATAACAATCTACAAAATGAAAGTCACAAAACAGAACTCAGATTGGACAGAAAAGGAGGGAGGGGCCTACTGGGCTAAACATCAGGACATCTAGGTTTTAGTCCTCATTCTACTTCTATTGTATTGAATGTACTCAAACAAAAACTTCCACCTCTTTGATTTTTTTCTCTTATATGACAGGGCAAAATCAGGGCCTTTAATCTACTCTGTTTCTAACAATCTATATATTCAAAACACACAAAAAGGTGCACAGAATTCATGAACTGTCCTCTAACTAGGCAAACAGTTCACCTCTATTAACACCTAGATTAACCCAAATCACATAAAATAAAACTGTGGAAGTACTGAGAGGCAGAAAGGCAACAGCCAAGGCCACTAGTACCTAGCTGGTATAGCACTCCAAGATTTTGGGGCTGGGGGGCGTCTCAGTATCATTCACTGGCCACACCCCTTACCTTGGGCTCCTCAGGTCATGTCATTCTATTGCCAAAGATGCTACCAGGAATAGCAAACAGACCACAGGCCATGATTGACAATGGAGAAATTCACCAGTTGGTTGAATTAAATCAGAAATCCAGAAGCATTCTCAGGCTCCCTGCATGGTCTGAACCAGTTATATAGGAAGTGGATGTTGGATGCATCTTAAACTTAATCTACTGGTTTGAATGCCTGGTAATCTGGCTTGTAGTGACCCGAATAGCAGATCATGGTGAAATACTGATTCATTTAGTATCTTTAAAAGTCCAGGATCTCCTGGAATTAAGACTGCTTTGTGCACATTGAGAAAGATAAAGGGAAGATGACAGTCCTAAAAACTATCTTTCTTTTCTAGGAATTCAGATATGCTCTTGGAAAACTAGCTATGATTTTAAACATGGAATAAAACATGTTTGGAGGTCTGTAGAAAGGTGCAGAATACACTCATTTTTCAGCAGGAACCACAGTTGCTTACAGTCATTTGCTGACATGGTGGTCACCTGCTTGCTCTAGTTATCTCTGTCTAAAGCAAGCTTGTCCAACCCATGGCCTGAAGGCTGCATGTGGCCTGGGACAGCTTTGAATGCAGCCCAACACAAATTTGTAAACTTTCTTAAAACATTCTGAGATTTTTTTGCGTTTTTTTTTTTTTTGTTGTTGTTTTGAGACAGAGTCTCACTCTGTCACCCAGGCTGGAGTGCAGTGGTGCGAACTCGGTTCACTGTAACCTCCAACCACAGGTTCACACCATTATCCTGCCTCAGCCTCCCGAGTAGCTGGGACTACAGGTGCACGTCACCATGCCCAGCTAATTTTTTGTATTTTTAGTAGAGATGGGATTTCACTGTGTTAGCCAGGATGGTCTCGATCTCCTGACCTCGTGATCCACCCGCCTCGACCTCCCAAAGTGTTGGGATTACAGGCGTGAGCCATCGCGCCTGACCTGTTCTTTTTTGTTTTGTTTGTTTGTTTAGCTCATTGGCTATTGTTAGTGTATTTTATTTGTGGCCCAAGACAATTCTTCTTCCAATGTGGCCCAGGGAAACCAAAAAATTGGATGCCTCTGGTCTAAAGCTCTCTCTTCTTACCCAAAGTACCTCCTGCTGGTGATACCCGGCCATCTGCTGTCCTGACAAGGTGTGTAATCTTGGTTTTCCTTGCTTTTCTCTTTTGGCTGCCCACCAAAGGTTCTTGCATTGTTGTTGGCTCTGGAGTGTTGAAAATGGATGGGATATTTTTAACCTTATGAACAGGCTCCGTGGTGTTTCTGTCTTCTGAAAATATGGCTGAAATAGGAAATACCATGCATAGTTATGCACAAAAACAGAAGGCACCAACATTGCTCTTAGAAGGAAACATGTCTAAATTTCTGACCCATCTGAATGGAGAATTTACACTGAGTTTTCAAAGTACTGATGGAAAAAATGAAATAAAACATTGCCCGTAACTTGTTTACTACCAATTGATATTTGTTTGATAAATTAAATGCAGTGAATTAAGATACCCACTCTTTTTTACATTTTCTAAGTCTTTGGATGTTGCACATTGGTGGGGACGATAATTTAGGTAAATCTGAGTAAATTATGTCCTCACAGACCCCAAGTCCTAGCTGTGATCAGGGTCCCTATCTGAGAGATCCTTTTGGCCAGCTGGCCTGGAGAGGCTGGTAAAAGAAATTTCTTTCTTCAGAGGACAGTAAAATTAAATATGTACTTCTTAAATTTATATTTTTGGTTGGGACATTTGCTTCCAAGCACCAGGCTGAATTGATCAGAAAAGAAACTGAGGCCTTTGTTTCATGTAGATTGACTGTGCAGTAAGGACAGGACAAATATTGTTGAAGCCAGCATGCCAAGGAAAGAAACTCTCTTTCATTCACTGAATTCTAAAACAAGGAATACACTTAGTGAGATAATTAAATGAAGTCCCACATGTCATCCTGGCTTGTGGAGGGGCTAGTTTTAGGTATCCTAATTGTATACCCAGTAAATCATTTGACAGCACACTCCTATATTCTGAGTTACTCTGTCAAGAGCAAGGAAGACACCTGTACCACAGACTTCTCCTGGTTTACATAGATTGGGGATGCTTGTGTCTTTTCTTATATATTCATGTTCTTTGCAGTTCGCCCCCTCCTGACCTTAACTTAAAAGTAAGAAAAGATGTGTAGCTGTGAGTTTAGTAAGTGTTTAGGGGTATAATATAGTTGAGTTTTATGATTGGGACTTTAAAGGAATTCTAGTGACCCAAGGGCTTTTAAGCAGGGAAAAGAAGCACTTTCATAATTTTTAACTATCCAATTTCTTAGGATAGACATAGAAGTCATTTTTGACAAAGAAAAGGAGAATGTGGGTCAGAACACTAATGTCAGACATGACAAGCCCTAAGCAAACTAAATCCAGAGGAGGCATATCTGAAGGTAGATATTGGCAATAAAGCCATATATATATATATACACACACACACATATATATGTGTGTATATATATATTTGGAAGATAAACTAAAATAAGAGGAAAAAAACTAGAGCAAGAATGACTCAGGGTGTGAAAAAATGAACTTGTTGGTATAAACACTTGTACAGCCCTCATTTAAAATGTTTAATCTAGGTGTTTAATGGATTTAGGTACATCCTCAAGAAAGAAGGCTATGAATTAATAAGATTTTTTTTTTGTCCTGGAAATCATGGCACCTTGTCTTTAAAATATGTTTCAAAAGAAGGGCTGATTCCAGACTTCACATTCCTAAACAAGTGGGAAATAATTTCAATTACATCAAAAGAAAGTATGTAAAGCAGAAATCACACCATCATTTGTGGTTTGGCCTTACCTCAATATTGCATAACAGATGGCTGTGTGGAGACAGGCTTAAGATAACAGTTGTTTTAAAAAACTACTTGGCAATGCTCCCAAACACCTTTTCAAGTAAGTAATCAAAAGTCAGAAAAAATACTCCTTTTAGATTGCAGATCTATTCCTAGGTCAAACAGATCTACCTCGATGGTGGATTAATTTATTCAGTTATGATACTTAGTCTTAGAATATTTATACTTTGATATTTAGCTTAACATAGGCCAGTGGTGGTACATATTTTAAGATTTTTTTTTTTTTAGTTTAAACTTCAATAAAAGTTTCCAGCAAAATAAAAAATAATTTGCTTAGAAACACTCCAAAGAAGTTGCACGATTCTATTTTAGCCTTAAAATTCAAAGCCTCCTTTAAGTATAAAGAAGCCCAAAATCTGAATTTACAATGAGCATTAAATAACATCTATTGCACATTCAGAAGCTTCAAGATTTCTAATTTCTTATCCAGATCCATCAGCTGTCCCTTCTGATTACAGAAGGAGTCTTGTTCACCTCTCCAATAGAATCACTACATTGTGGATGGACATTCCAGAAAGAACATTAACCTCTTCCCTTTTCTACTTCCCCTTCCCAGGAAAGTACAGAACATGTAGAAATAAGGGTATATAGTGGGGTTCCAAAGATGGAAAGGTGCATCATATCTTACATCAGAACTGACTGCGGAAAGAACCAAGGAGGTAAACGAAAAGGCATGGATACCAGAAAAAGGCCAAGTCGGCTGGGAAAGATGACTTGCTTTTCACACAGAGACCATGGGGTAATGGAAGTAACAGTCACAGAGAGACCAGAATTCTACTCCTGACTTTTAAATTTACTAACTGCAGTCCTACCGACCATGAGCCTCTGTTTCTTCATTCAGAGATGGAGGTTGGACTATATTAGCTTTAAAGGAGCCATCTAGCCCTAAAATAATTTTGCTACATAGGTTACAATCAGAGATCTGGCCAGAGGCAACAACAAGAAGCCACCAGTCAGCTCCAGAGTCACAGGCTGGGAAACGGTACTCCCGTGACTAGCACTGTTCTTGTTTGTTTGGTGAGCCTTCAAATGGTTTCATTTCTACTTAATGGTTGTTCCTTTTCTAGTTTGTTCCAGATGAATTGGTAAAAACACAGTAAGAAGCGTAAGGCACAGCTGCAAAAGGGTTGATTGCAAATGGAGGTACATTTTCTGCCTAAAACCAGACTGCGACTAGGGAAAGCTCGGAAACCAGCAGGCAAAGAGTCTGGGGGCCCAAAGCAGGCCAGCAATACTCAAGTCCCAAGGGTCAGTATATTGGAGGAAAGTAAAGGAGTGAATCAGACTGCAGACCAAGTGGAAGAGGCGAAAAAAAAAAAAAGAGAGACTATGTCAGAAGTTCTCATAAGTTCCCAAGGGTTAATCCCAGCACATACTGTCTTGTTTGGTGGTTTAGACTGACGACAGCCTTCAGGATCAGTCCTCAGGGAGACCCTTCCCCTAAGACAGAAGAATTAGGGAAGGCAGATGGGACTGTGTCCAAGAAGCAGTTTTCTGGAACGAAACAGTAGATCTGAGTCCAACGACACTGGCAAAGCAAACCAAAGCTTGGTGGTGAGGGACATGAGATGAAAACAGTTCCGAGAGGGAAACAAGCACAAAAGCTGAGTACAAAGATAGCAAGCCAGTTTCCCCCGACAACCCCCAACCTAATGGAAATGTAAGAAAAGAAAGGCTTTGTGGCTCCAAAACAAATTAGTCATTTCTTTTCCGGCTTTTAATTGAGCACACAAAACTACCCGAGCACTTTAGAACAAGTCCACAGGGCTAGTTTTTATACCCAAAACAATAACCATAACACACTTGGTACGTATCATCTGAGAGTGATAATGCAAGCTCACTCCTGGAGCCACATCAGGAATGTAGCAATAAGAGATCATCTTGTTTTCCAAACTCTGATCCCAAAATGTGGAGTAGGTTTTCTGGGAAAGCAGCATTGCTCTTGTATTGTACCCCACGAGGCCACTAGAGTGCTCCAGAGTCATGAATTCACATTCCAACTGGGGTTTCAAACTTGCACTGAAATTATTATAGCCAGATCTGGAATCTAATTGCCTTTGGTAGGTCTCCCATGAGCTGAAACGGTAGTCAGATGCTGAATAGAACACAGGAAAAAGAAACGAATGAGCCTTATCCAACATCCTGGGAGACTTTGCTGAAGTTATATAGCAACTATTTCAAACTTAAGAAAAGAGATCGAGTTACACTGGGCACTGTGGATCGTGTGTGAAAATTTAACTATAAACCAGAATTTTCTTGCCTGTAATGAGATTTATACATTGCAAAGAAGCAAATTTTAACAGAGATTCTTAGTCCTAGGTTTTTTTTGCCCTTGTGAAATACCATTTATATTTTCAATACCTGACCCAAATGAGGGTTAAAAGTCTACATATATGAAGAACGGAAAATGTACTAGCCTATGTACTTAAATGGAGACATGGGTTCTTCCCTGTCTGCTTGTGTTGCTCGGGTCATAATTCCTTACCATGAATTCGCGGCTGATAAACCCTCCTTAACTCACTGGGAATGCTGTTAAGATGAAATTAAAATATATATATATGAAAGCCTCCTTAAACTATAAAGTGGGAGTAAGTGTTAGTTATCATCATCATTATTACTGCAATTAGAAACTTCCAGCTTAAAACATGAACACACGACACCATAACTAGGTGGAAAGATAAACACAGTGGCAGAGGTAGCAGGTAGGTGTTCTTGGTTTATTTGAAAACCCCACCTTTAATTCCAGGCTGTGGACAATTTTTTTTTATACATATATACCGAAATTTCAGAAAGTGGTTTAACAATTTTGAATTGTAAAAGCCCAGAGCTTAAGACACATTATAAACTTAGCATTTAAACATATGACTAAGCATCTAAATATTTCTGATATTTTGAAATAAAAAAGATTGCAAGGTGCCTGTACACAGGGTGATATAAAGAAAACATAGTGAACTTGAAGTCATCTACTTTAGCAGAAGTCAGAATAGCTAAACAGTTACATGGCGTCAGTTGACTCAATATTTCTATTAAAGACATCAGCTACAAACAATTCCTGCCTAACATTTGAGCAGGATTTTAACCTTACACATGTTAAAATTATTCTATACTATTGTTATGTTTTCCATCACGTATTTATACCCTCTCCAAGGTGAAGTTTCAATAAGCAATGATATAGTCATAGATGAGAGAAAGGAGTAAAGGCCTAGAAAAGTCACAAAGCACATAGTCACTACACAAACAAGTAAATGTTGGAGATAGTAAGAAAATAAAAAAACAAAAATGGTTACTTTAAATTACTAGTAATTTCTGATGCTCAAATTGATTCCTGTTTTTCCTGGCCAAATAAAATGAGTTTGTACTCTACACTAAATAATGGACATGCATTTTTCAGTGCATATGCTCCAAAAGTTGTTTCATATACATTAATAATAAATATAATTAAATATCACCAATAATAACTGTATTTCTACTAAAGCCTGGGACTGCCGATAAGACTCAAAAGTGATTTACTTTTATGCCCCCAAAAGCAGAAAATTAGGGCTACAGAATATAGTACTTCTAGTATCACAATACTTACTCAAGATACCAGAGCAATAAAATCATTATCAAGTGTTAGAGGGGAAATAGAATTTACAGTCTGTGTACTACTACATCTCATCATTCACCCAATCTCTAAACACACAAATTATATATGTACTTAATACCAATGCGGAGAGTAATCCTAGTGAGGTTAAACAATATGTCCTACTGAAAAATGCTGATCAGTAGCAGGTCTGAGACTAGAACCCAGATTTCCTAATGCCCAGGTAAGTGCTCTTTCTACCACACTGCACTTGCTCTGGTACCTCTGTAGGGTTTTCAGTATTTAAACAACAGAACAAAGTACTTAGAACAGTATCATTTTAAGTAAAGAGTAAAGTGGTCCTAAACGTCCTTCAAACTCTTTGCTAGTTCATCAGCGCCTTACATTTATAAAAACTATATGGAATATATTTTTAAAATATACAAGAGCTAATGTATCAATTTAAGGATGTTAGGATTTAATGCTGTGAACAGCACAATTCATATTTTGTTTTGCCAGCACTGAAGCAGAATATTCCATAGAGGTTGTGAATGTGAATTAGCAAGTGAGATAACAGATGTAGTGCTGGCGTTTTCTGGAAAAGTAAAATGACACGGAAGCTGATGTGGCTCATGTAAACGATGCCTAATAAACCAAAAATACTTATGTTTAACATGAACTCAAACTTGACCAGTTTTGCTAGCTCTCTTAAAAACATGAATATTTCTGATAAGTGACTTAAGTCAATTGTGCATTTTATTTTTTTCTCATTTTCAGTAAAGGAATGATAGCATATTTGAGAGTCAAAAGATGTGGACTAGGTCATGAAGTTCCCATTTCTGGATATAAGTGAATCAAAGCAGTCGAAACAAATGATCTCTAAAATCCCTTCTAGTTTTCAAATGAAGTGACTCCTAATTAAGCACTACAAAAACGTCAGCTCTTTTAAAATATCTGCAATGAAAAGCAAAGAATCAATAGGAAGAAGGGAGAGGTGGCCTCTTAACCACTGAAGAAATTAGGCTTTACCTAAGGGCTCAATGTTTAACAGTAATTATATAAAGTCACAAATAAATATGGCCATGAGAAATTTCAAAATCAAATCTGTACCTAGGACCTATAACATGACTAGTTAATATTGGATTTTTCTTGGGCTACCCATAAGCCTCGGGGTGTTCTGTTCTTTTGTTGTTGTTGTTGTTGCCCAGGCTGCAGTACAGTGGTACGATCTTGGCTCACTGAAACTTCCGCCTCCTGGGTTCAAGCGATTCTCCTGCCTCAGCCTCCTGAGTAGCTGGGACTATAGGCACGCGCCACCACAGCCAACTAATTTTTGTATTTTTAGTAGAGACGGGGTTTCACCATGTTGGTTAGGCTAGTCTCGAACTCCTGACCTCATGATCTGCTCGCCTCGGCCTCTCGAGGTACTAGGATTACAGGCGTGAGCCACTGTGCCTTGCTGGGTCGTTTCATTTTTAATGGGCTAGGAAAACATCCAGGTCAGAAGTTACTCCTGCAGGCCTGCCCGTGCCCAGCCAACCAGGTTGTTATTCCAACTTCCACTGGGCATAGGCATCTGCCTGCAACATGAACTGCAATGCTGAATATATTTAGCTATGAAAAACTCTAATCTCTGATTAATGCGATTCAAAGGTTACAAATTGCCCTTTAACAGATTAAACACCACATGACACATTGTCTGACCCTTGGCAGGAGTCCCCCAGACAGCACTTTTGATGTGAAAATTAAAAATAACCTAATTATGAACACATAAGTCTAATGTTGTTGGTTGAACCTATATAAATTATACCTTTTCAAAACCTATACAACTTATGTCATTTCCAGCTCCGACTGTCTGAAATTAAATAACATTGTTTGTCTTACCTTCTGTAGGGTGAATGGCATCCAAGAAGAGTTGCTTGTTTGACCATTTATCCCCACTTCCTAAAAACAATGACAGAAAAGGAGAGAAAAGTGAAACTCTACTATTAGCAGATAGCCACACTACAAAAACAAGATGATATACAAACTAACTTTTGAAACATCACACAAATGAAGCTGAATTTTATTTCAATTACTTAATTCTTAAAATTGTATTTGCCAACTAAAATAATGAGGCTGTACAGAAAATGGATTAAAAATAAAGTTTTTGTCTTTTACGAAGTATAGTGTTGGATTATTTCTGTAACTTTAATCAAAGTAATCTGAAGATCAGTAAAAGAGAACGAAAAAAGCTGATGTTTTCACCTAATGAATAGTGTTTCTTTCCTGGAAGCAGAAGAAAAAATAATATCAATACACAAAACAAAACTACGAAGCTGAAGTGGAAGTGAAAAGAAAGCCCAAATTAAGTAAAAGGTTACACACAGGAACATACAGGCACACATGTCTACACACAGGAGACAGCTGCGTTTAAAGCCTCATTCAAGAAACACGGAATGCTTCACATCTGGCCATGCAAGTAGGTTGCAAATGGGCACCGGATGAGTTGGTTTATGGCACTCACGACACTAACATGCAGGGAGATGCTAAAGAAAACCTGACCTACAGAATACTTGGCTGCACTGAGCCAGATGGGAAGATTTATCTTTTATGTGAAATAAGAAAAGGAGTCCTGCACTGTGGGAAGAAAGAGATCTTAAGATGAGCCCTGAATAGGTTTAAAGGCTCATCAAGATCATACCAATGAGACAGACGTTCCGAGTAAAGAGGGGACAGAGTGCAATCAGTCTCTACTGCCCTTTCAAATAACAGGCATGTGACTGAAGGAGGTTGGAAGAAGAGCCTGGCAAATGAGAAGTGGGGGAAAAAGAGTCAGGTTACAACTTAAGAGTGGAGAAAAGGGTCCACAAGAATCCTCAAGTGTCAGAGGAAGTACAGAAACAGTGGCACTTTTACATGAATAAGAAACTCTTAAGATTTCATGAAGTAGGAAAATGTGGTCATGGTATGAAGGGCTGCCAAACATGTGAAAACCAAGAATAGTCAAAGAAAATAAATGGATAAGTGGTCAAGAAGACTGAATTGCAAAACGCACCAAATACAGATGAGAAGAAGCAATTTTAGGATTCATATGGGGCTCTGAAAATAGAGACAAATATGGATTTGAATAGGAATCCAAGTGAAGGGAGATTTGCAATTAGCTGCAGAGTCCAGAAAGAATGAAAACACCCGCATCAAGAGCTGATGGCACTGAAGCAAGCACAGGGGAGGACAAGGCAAACGCAGTGCATGGAAGCATTACTCAAAGATGAATCACAATGGAGGTGACCAAGAACCCTTCATGGAGGATGGAGGGCACCAATACCTTTTTCCGGAACATTGGGCTTCTCCTTTTTGTGCTTATATTTGCTGACAATTTTGTGGAATAAGTTCTTTTTCTGAGACTGGAAAGGACCTACAGACAATATTAATATAAATATATTTTAAATTCACAATGTTTCATAAAAAAATTGTGTATTTCTCAACAATTCCACCCTCCTCCCTCCTATAGAATAAGCAAATTGAGTCTCAAGAAATGTCATCTTGCATCTTTCACTTAGTTAAATGGTGCTCAACCCCCTTCTTTGGGCTTATTTAAACCCAGTGAGATTTTCCTTAGAAATGTATTGGGCAAAGCCTCCATTAGGGCTGGGACTCCCTAAGCAGAAACTGCAGATACAGTGAGTAGAAACAAACTACAACCAATAACAGCAAAATGGCTAGAGTATGTAATACAGAAAAGATTTTACTTTAGACTCCTAAATACCATGAAGGAAAGGATGGCATATGTGTTTTATGTCTCCAACGAAACTGCTTTTCACTACAAGGATAGCACTTTCAGGACAGCAGTTGACCTGACAGCATTAGACAGCTTTCTGGCCTTTTCTGAGGATAACCTAGGAAGAAAAAAGTGACTTAAAAATTGAAAATATTTGCCAAAAAACTTTATTCTGGGTGGAAGGGGGAGATGTTTCAGATTCTTAGTTTTTTCAGATAAAGAAACAGAATTGAGATTTTCTTCAGTGAACAATCAGAAATACCAGCAACAGCGCTGACCTCCCCAAAGCCCCTGTGGCATCTCTCCACCTACCAACGGCTGCAACTACATGCTCTGCCTTCTGGCCATAGGTGAAGCATCTTACACTCCTATCTGGTCAGTTCCTCCACCCGTGGCATAGCCCCACCATCCTTGTCCAGCTCAACACCATCATTTCTCCCTCTCTAATGGGCCATTCCATCAGTATACAAACATAATTTCTTTTAACGTAGAAAAGAAAAAGGTGGCTTGTAACCAAACTTCCCTCACATCACTTACTGCCTTAGTTCTTCATTCCTCCTGTAGCAAAAATTCCACAGAAGGGTTGCCCATGCTGTCTCCAGTTTCTCTGTTTCCTTTCTTTCTTTCTTTTTCTTTCTCTGTCTCTCTCTCTTTCTTTGAGACAGGGTCTCATTCTGTTACCAGGCTGGAGTACAGTGGCATGATCTTGGCTCACTGCAATCTCCACCTCCTGGGCTCAAGCAATCCTCTCACCTCAGCCTCCCGAGTAACTAGGACTACAGGTGGGGATCACCAGGCTTGGCTAATTTTTTGTATTTTTTTTTTCTTTTGTAAAGTCGGGGTTTTGCCATGTTGTCCAGGCTGGGCTCAAGCAATCCACCCACCTTGGCCTCCCAAAATGCTGGTATTACAGGTGCGAGCCATTGTGACCAACCTCATTCTGTCTTAAACTCACTACAACTAGGTTTCTGCCTTGCCACTCATGGAACAACTGCTCTTCAAGAGGTCATCCAGTACCCACCCCTATGCTGTGAAGGCCAATTGTGGGTCCTTACTGCACCGGCTGTTCCTGTAGCTCCTGACCACTACAGCCACACTCTCTGCCTTGAATGCCTCCTTCATTGGGCTTCTAGGATACCACCTTCTCTTCTTTTCTCTTCTCCATCACTGATCTTTCCCTGTCTCCTTTGCTTATTCTTTTCCCTGACCTCTTAATTTTGGAAAGTTCTGGGCTTGGTCCTTGTCCTCTTCTCTATTCTCACTCATCTGGTGATTACCTCTAATCTCAGGGCTTTAAAATAAAATAAAGTAAAATAAATAAAATAAATACCAGCTATAGGTTGAAGACTCAAAAATGCATCACCCCAGCCAGACCTCTTACATTGAGTGTATATGAAAAGTCAGCAATCTTACACTATCTTACAAGGACTTTAGAGATCCAGAGCTCCATTACCTCCATAACCTCACATCCTGCCACTCCTCTCCTTTTGAGTCTCTCTAGCTGCATGGGCCTCCTGGCAGTCGCCTGCACATGTAGTCTCAGTGTTCCTGACTTTAGGATCTCTGAACCAGCCATTACCCTGCCTAGAAAATGTTCTTCTCCAAGATGTCCGCACGGCTAACTTCCTCACCTCCTTCAAGGCTTTACTTAACTACCTTCAGACCACTCTATATAAAACTGCAAGCCAATCCTATGCCCATCGCTTATCTCCCATTCCCTCACAAACCTATTCTTTTAACTGATCTTTAAAAACAGCTTTGTTGAAATAGAATTAACATACCATACAATTCATCCATTTAAAGTATGCAACTTGTGTTTATATTCAGACATTTGCAACTGGCACCAATTTCTGAACATTTCATCACCTCAAAAATAAATTTCAAACCTTTTTAATATTACTCCTCCCATACCTGTATTCCCCCTCTCCCTAAGCAATCTCTAATCTCCTTTCTGTCTCTATAGATTTGCCTATTCTGGAAATTTCATATAAATAGAATCATATAATGTGATTTTTGACTTAGCATAATGTGTTCAAGGCTCTTCCATGCTATAGCACGTATCAGGGCTGAATAATATTCCATTTAATGGACTGTTTATTCATTCAACAGTTGGTGGGCCAGGCACAGTGGCTCACGCCTATAATCCCAGCACTTTGGGAGGCCAAAGCAGGTAGATCATGAGGTCAAGAGATCAAGACCATCCTGGCCAACATGGTGAAGCCCCGTCTCTACTAAAAATACAAAAATTAGCTGCGTGTGGTGGCATGCATCTGTAGTCCCAGCTACTCAGGAGGCTGTGGCAGGAGAATCACTTGAATCCAGGAGGCAGAGCCTGCAGTGATCCGAGATCATACCACTGCACTCCAGCCTGGTGACAGCGAGACTCTGTCTCAGAAAAACAACAACAACAACAAAAACAGTTGGTGGATATTGGGATTATTTTCACCTGTTGACTATTATAAATAACACTGTTAAAAACATTCAAGTATAAGCTTTTGTGTGGGACACAGGTGTTCATTTCTATAGGGCATATACTTAGACATGGACTTGCTGGGTCATGTGGTAACTCTTTGTTTAGCCTTTTGAGGACCTACTAGACTGTCTAAGAAAGCAGCTGCACAATTTCGCATTCCCACTAGCAGTGTATAAGGATTTCAATTTCTCTACATCTTTGTCAACATTTGTTATTATCTGTGTTTTTATTATGGCCATCCTAAGGATGTGAAATGGTATCTTTCCCATTGTGGTTTTGATATGCATTTCCCTGATGACTGATGATGTTAACTGTATTTTCATGTACTTATCGGCCATATACTTGCTGTATATCTTCTTCGGAGAATTATCTATTCAGATCACTTGCCTGTTTTTATGAGCTGTCTTTTTTACTGCCGAGTTGTAAACATTCCTTATATAGTTTAGATAAAAGTTTCTTATCAGATATGTGATTTGCAAATATTTTCTCCCATTCTGTGGGATGTCTTTTCACTTTCTTGGCAGCGTTCTTTGAAGCACAGAAGATTTAAATTTTGATACAGTCCAATTTATCTATTTTGTCTTTTGTTGCTTGGGCTTTTGGTATCATATTTAAGGATTCACTGCCAAATCTGAGGTTATAAAGATTTGCCCATTTGCTTTGAAAGTTTTATTGTTTTAGCTTTAACATTTAAGTCTTTGATCTATTTTAAGTTAAATTTTGTATATCATATGAGGTAAGTGTCCAACTTTATTTGAATATAGATACCCAGTTGATCCAGCATCATTTTTGGAAAGACTCTACTGATTGTTCTCATTGGGTATTCTTGGCACCCTTGTTGAAAATTAGTTGACCAAAAATGTATGGGTTTATGACAGGTTGTCTACCAATTCCATCCCACTGATTTATATATGTCTATCTTTATTCCAGTACAACACTCTCTTGACTATCATTGTTTTGTAATTAGTTTTGAAATCAACCACTACTTTTTTCTCTTTTAAGGTTGTTTTGGTTCTTCTGAATATCTTGCAATTCCACGTTAATTTTAGGCTCATTTGTCAATTTCTACAAAGAAGTCAGCTGGGATTCTAAGAGGGGTTGGGTTGAATCTGTATATGAATTTGGGAGAGTGTTTCCATCTTAACAATAAGAAGTCCTCCAATCCATGAACATGGGATGTTTTTCCATTAATTTCTATCATATTTGTTTCAACAATGTTTCGTAGGTTTCATTATACTGTACTTTTGTCTGTTAAATTTATTTCTAAGTACTTTATTCTTTTTGATGCTACTGTAAATGGAATTGTGTTCCTAATCTCATTTTTAGATTGTTCATTGTTCAAGTGTATCAAAATACAATTAAGTTTTATCTAATGATCTTATAATCTGCAGCTCTACTAAACTCATTTATTAGCTGTAATAGTGTTTTGGGTGGATTCCTTAGGATTGTCTATATAGAAAGTCATGTTATCTGAGAATAAAGATAATTTTACCTCTTCCTTTCTAATCTAGATACCTTTTGTTTCTATTTCTTACCTAATTGCCCTGGCTAGAACCTCTAGTACAATGTTGAATAGAAGTGGTGAGAGTGGACGTTCTTGTACTGTTCCTTTGCCTAGTGGGAAAGTACCCAATATTTTACCATTAAGTATCAGGTTAGCTGTGCATTTTTTGTAGATACCTTTTATCAGGTTGAGGAAGTTCCCTTTTAATCCTAGTTTGATTTTTTTAAATCATAAAAAGGCACTGACTTTTATCAAATGCTTTTCCTAGATCTATTGAGATGATCAAATGGTTTTTGTTTTATATTCTATTAGTAGGGTATGTTACACTAATTGGCTTTTGAATATTAAAGCAAACTTGTAGTCCTGAGGAAAAATCCCATTTAGTCATGATGTATAATTCTTATATGTTGCTGAATTTGGTTTGCTAGTGTTTTGTTGTGGATTTCTGTGTTCATATTTGTAAGAGATATTGATCTGCAGTTTTCATTTCTTGTGATGTCTTTATCTTGAGAATGTCTTGAATGTCTTTGACATTAAGGTAATACAGGCCTCACAGAATGAATTGGGAAGTGTTTACTTTTCTTGTAATTTCTGGATTCATTCGTGAAAAATTGGTGTAAATTCTTCTTTAAATGTTTGGTAGAATACAGTGGTGATGCCATCTAGGCCTGGGCTTTTTTTTTTTTTTTTTCCAGGTACTTTAAAAATTACTAGTACAATGTCTTTACTAGTTATACATCTCAGGATTATCCATTTCTTAAGCCAGTTTCAGTAGTTTGTGTCTTTCTGTAATTGTTCATTTCATACATGTTATCCCATCTATTGGCTTTAGTTGTTCATAGTATTGTTTTATAATCCTTTTCATTTCTGTAGTCAGTAGTAATATCTTCTATTTCATCTCTGATTCTAATAATTTGAATCTTCTTTTTTTTTCTTGGTAAATCTAGCTAAAATTTCTCAATTTTGTTATTTTCAAAGGACTACTTTTTGGTTTCATTGATTTTTTTCTCTATTTTAATATTATTTAATTAATTTCATTTCATCAACAACTTCTCTAATCTTTGTTATTTCCTTTCTTCTCCTTCCTTTGAGTTTGGTTTGCTCTTCTTTTTTGAGTGTCTTACAGTAGAAGGCTAGGCTACTTATTTGATATTACTTTCTTAATACAGGCATTTAGAGCTATAATTTTCCTTCTAAGTTTTGCTTTAGATGCATCTCATATTCTCTTACACAATGTCTTCATTTTTATTAATTTCAAAGTACTTTCTGATTTCTCTTTGATTTCTTTTTTGATGTGACAGTTATCTAGGAGTGCATTTAATTTCTATATATTTGTGAGTTTCTCCAATTTTTTTCTACTACTGATTTTTAAATTTCATTGTACTATTGTCAGAGAACACCCTCTGTATTATTTCAATCCTTTTATATTTATTGGTTTGTTTTATGGATTAGCATATGGTCTACTGTGGAGATTGTTCCATGTACACTTGTGAAGAATATACATTCTGCCATTACTGAGTGGAAAGTTCTATATGTTTGTTACTTCTAGTTGGTTTGTAGTGTTGGTTCAAGCCTTTTCTTGTTGATCTTTTGCCTAGTTGCTCTATCAACCAATTCTTTTTCCACTGTACGTCTCACCTTCAAACAAATTATATATTTTGCTTATTGTTTAGGCTTATTTATCGTCTGGTTCCCCCATTATAATGTAATCTTGATGGCAGTAGGGTTGTTTTCATTCACAGATATAATCTAAATGCCTACAGTGGTGCTTAGCACATGACAGGTTCTCAATAAATATTTATTTAATGAATAAATAAAGCTCTTAATGCACTGCTTATCACAAAGTAAGAGCTCAAGAAATTACAGCTGTTGCTGTTATTACTGATACCATAAATCTGTGCAAGTGTTTTTTGATGACTACACTAAGCAATCCTTCTAAATAACCAATAGCGAATGCTTCTAAATTGGCTACTGGTGGTTTGAAACGAAACTAGAAATGCCTCCTTGTTTGCTTCTTTGGGAAAAAGTGAGCAACAAGAGAAAAGAAAATAAATTGAACAACTACAAAGAAAATATATCACATGTACATACTACACTAATATTACAGATGTCTCTAAAATCTGTTTGCAATCACTGCCTCATGTATTTTATACAACCCAGGAAACTGTAGGCTAGTAGACCTGAATGATACATAGGCAGTCATGGAAAACAAAAGTAGGAGAAAGGAGAAAAATTACTACTCGGGATTATAAAGATCCTAGTGATTTGCCTGCAGGAAAATAACTTAATAAAAGGGTATTGGCTCATAGGAAGAATGATATAAGGAAGTAGTTCACAGAAGCAAAATGATTTGACGTATGCAGTGCGTTAGGAAAGAAGAAAAGAAATATATATTTTTGGACCCAATCATACTCAGAGAAATCTAAAAAGTAATTTAAAGACTAAGCTACAGATAGAGCTTGTCAATTTTAACATGAAAAAAGAACAATCATAGTAGTTTTGTACGTAGAAGAGCTTCTGTAAACTTAAATTTTTAAAATTCCTTTCTTCTGGCCAACCCCCAAATTATACACATAAAACTACTCTAAGTAAATGACAACTTCAGATAAAAAAACAAAGTGACAAACTTGAAAAGAAATAGATAAGATCTAATTGTAGTCACTGAAAAGCAGCCATTTTAAAGTCAAGAAGTGAAAAATTTGATTTCTGCCAATCAGCATAGTGTATATGTTGGGTATTTTGTCTAAAGAAAATAAAGTCAAAATCTGTAATAAATACCAAATATAAGGACATTTGCTATTATATTTTTTCCTTAGTCAATTATTACATTAATGTAGAAGTATCCACGGAGGAGGAAGAATGGTAGAAAGTAAAATGCAGAAGGGATTTAGAAGGAATCATTCAGAAAACACATATTCACAACTGTTCTTCACTCTACTATGATACCTCAAGCTTCCGTCCCATCTCTTTCCCTACCAAATTTCTTGAGGGAATATCTGCATCAGCTTCAGCTTCCTTATGAAAAAAAAAATCACTCACTGCTGGTATGCAAACTGGCTTAGGTCTCCACTTAAGTTTTTGGGCAGATGACCTGTATTCTGAAGGTATCAATCTCCTTTGCACCTCAACTTCACAGCTGGGCAGAAAACAAAAGGGCCAAACGACAAGCCGAGAAGTTAAGAGGGGTGCCAGAAGGACATGATGATAACCTTTCCAGAACATTAATGTTCAAGGTTTGCTGAAAAATGAATGTTTTGGGGTGAGAAGTTGCAGTGACACAGAAGCCACTTCAGCATGAGCCTAGCACGATACTTTTTTCAAGGTCAGTGAGTAAGGTGAATTAAGTGAACCTGCCCTTTACATCTGTTGTTAGAAACAAATGTCAGGCTTAACTCTGGTGGTGGTGGCTTTTGCCCAGGTTCTATAGTTTCATGTTTTTGAACTATATACAGGTATATATATAAAGAGCAAGGGTTTTGTTCTAAAACAAACCCTTGCTCTTTATATACAAATGGCTGCCATTTCTGTATTGGACTTGTAAGTAATGAGTAACCAATGAAAAAATATATTCCTATGCAATAATTTATAGCAATGTGCTCCCACCTGCAGGGCATGTGTCTTTACTGACTTGAGTAAGTTCTCTGAGTCAATCAGTCACAATCAAGTTAAGATTCATTGAAAGGGAGGAGCCATTTCATTGGGCTGGACATGCATACATTGTTAAGGAACTCAAAATTGTATCAGATATACCTTTTATACCTGCAAAGGTGCTGCCACCATATTCCTGAAGAAATTTGGTGGCAGCAGAGACTTCCAAACAGTTATGGAGAAAGATACAGATCTCTACCCAACCTAGAAGCTAAAATTTCCTAACAGGAGATCTATCATCACACCTCAGTTCTCTAAAACTGAAATTACGGTTGGCTTGGCTCCACCCCAAACAGGGGATTCTATCTTTTCAATCTTGTAAACCTGCTTCTTTTATTCCCACTGTGATTTTTTAAAATACTCAATGCCTTAACATTTTTAAATTTTAGTCTTAAAATGTAAGTGTGGATTGAAAAAAACATAAGAAGGATCAATAGTACGCTTGATAATAGGCCAAGGAACTATGTAAAGATAGAAGGAATACAGTGAAGAAGTGAGTCTAGTAAGTCAAGATGAGGCATAATTTCAACACAATTCTTTTTCTCCATGATCCTACTTTCACTGAAAAATTACTATTCTACAGAGAACTCTGACTTCTAATACTTTCGTAAACAATGCTTCATACATTATCAGTACAAGTAAACGTGTAAAACAAATCTCTTAGGAAGTTACAATTAAATTTAGACATATATTTTAAAGCTTTCCTTTAAAATGTTTTAAAATAACAGAGAGATAACTCAGAAAACATCAAGTTTGGGCTGATTCAGCTAAATTGCATTGTGAGTTAGTTAGATTAGAATTTACCGGATAATTCATTTTTAGAAGGAAAGGGAAATCCTATTTCTGTCATCATGCTCTGTTCTACTATAACATAGCCCAAGTGGCTTTTAAAGTTATTTTCATCCCTTTTCATTGTAAAGTTTTTGACAAGACCTATGACATAGACATAAGAGGCAGGGCAGAGATAGTAGGATAACCATGGGAAAGATAGAAAGAGACTCCTTAGAAATGCAGATACGAATATGAGACTACTGGGTAAACAGAGGAATAAACCCAAGCAGGTACTAT
Organism: Theropithecus gelada; assembly: GCF_003255815.1. Lineage (NCBI taxonomy): Eukaryota > Metazoa > Chordata > Mammalia > Primates > Cercopithecidae > Theropithecus > Theropithecus gelada. Next base: position 27,804,560 of record NC_037669.1, on the reverse strand, counting down.
GACTTTGAGATATACAACTACATAAATACATACATACAAAATTCTACTAGAAATCACATTTTAGAAAAATTCTATACATTTTATGTAAGCTGAAGTACCTAAAAAGGCACCTAGTATAAGTCATGAAGGAAAATATAATGAATATTGAATGATGACAAAGGAAAAAATAAAATATAGACAAATGGCAAATTATTAGAGGAAAAATTAGGTTTCTGATGGACATATACTCTTTTACTAATGATCTCATACACAATGTTTGCTCTGAATGATTCATTATGCAGAGGTGGAAAGGGTCTAGAGTCTAAGAAAATAATTTCCTCTATCCCCTAAAGATCAGGCAATTACAGCACAGCTGGTATGATAATTTCATTAATAATAACTTGTAGTCTAATACATTGGTGCTGCTAATGCCAAATTACAATCAGTCACAAATACTATTTCTTTAGTTTGCTGAATAGATAATGTATTATTTAATTTCTGCTTATTTTAATTGCATTTTGCTTCACAAATCAGAAGGTGGAACAAAATCTCATCTTGGAAGACTCCCCACAAATGTAATTACTGATATACTGTGTAAAAACCAGTGACTTTGTGGCTTGAGAGGTATAATGGAAGAGTTAAGATGATATTGTATGAAGTATAATCCAAAGCTCCAAAAAGCTATTTCACATCAAAAGAAATACTGTTAATCTCAGCTGGGAGAGAAAAATCGTAACAGACAACTAAGACCCAAGAGAAGGTCTCATGAAAATAGATCCTAACTTCAGGGTTTTATAGCTTTACAAAAATAAATCTATTGTTACATTCCCTGAGAGATAATTCAGCCAACTTCAGAGCTCTAACGTGAATGTTTTGGGAGTGGAAGAAGGAATAACATCGTGCCCATCTATCAATTAAGTTCCATTTTATTGGCTTGTCAGGTATTTATCAGCAACTTTAAATCTAAGAATTATGGGAGCTCAAGACACTTGGCATCTTTCGGCTCATGGACTACTTTTCCTATTCCTAAATATCTCCAGGGCACAGAGACTGTCATTTCATTTGGCAATCCATTATGGTGCTCAGCTCCCTACCTGTCTACAAGTCTACTTTATTTCTACCTTGGAAGATCTTGATACAACCCTATTTTATTTTCTCAGATGAGCAAACTTGACGATGCAACAACATTTCTTTTTTAGTTCTTTATTCACTAGACTTGTTTTTATTAACCACAGAGGAAAACTGAGCTAATTCTAAAATGACTTTTATATACCTCCCTGGCTTTAATCATGAAGCGGAAATTTTCTTCAACCTTTCAGTTCTGTCTTGAGATACAGATCTCAAATTGACCCTGTTTGGTTGTGTCAATTCCAGTGTGCAAAGCGTTTTTAGGCTTTGAAGGAGAAAGGTTCAGGTTTCTCCAGAGAATAAACCGTAATTTTCCCTCATCTATATACCTTAAATATTCCCTAAAATGCATGAAATTATATCTCTTCGTTAATATTTATATCTGATGGATTAATCAGTCTATTTAAAATACAAAAGAATGGAATTATTTTGATTTGATTAAATTATCCAATTTGATGAAGCAGGCAATAGGCAGCAACTTTTGCAGGATAATTAAAAGAACTCTTCCAGCAAATCCTGCTTGAGTTTGATCTTGAAAGCAACTATAGCTCAGCCACCCAAGTTCTTCATCTCTCTATTCCATGTCCTTATAGGAGAGCCAACTGAATGAAGTCTTTCACATCTGTATGGAAACATAGAGGTACATTTTCCCTACCAATCTTTAGACTTTAAGAAAAATCAGAAGAGAAGTTTCTCAATGCAAGCAATGTTGCCATTTTGAGTAATACAGTCATTCAGTGTGCTTGAAGGGCAAGATGTTTAGTACTCCAGTACCTGTCCCACAAATGTCAACAGTGGTCTCAGGTGATGAGACCACTGAAAATGCCCCCACCCTCTTACAGTCCCCTTTAGGATTACAGCATTGTCACTGATGAATGCTGAGATCCATCCAAGTCATGTTGATAATTTTAAAAAAGCTTCCCTGATATAGGCAGCGGAGAAGCTGATTACTTGAAAATGAATATACTAAACAAAGCATTCTTTAAATTTAACAAAACCAATTACACACACACACACACACACATACACACATGTTGCTGGAGGATTTCAGGTAGTTTTATTTTCCTTTGGTCTATAATGCCAGTAAAGAGTAGTTAGCATCCGCTTATCAGGTGAAAAGAATGACTTACAGTCCCAGAGTTCAACCTGTTGCAGACACAGGGAACAGAAGAACTGGATTCAACCAGCAGTTTCTGTTCAAGAAAAGGTTAACATTCCAAATTAGAATTCTGGAGAGCAGGAGGTTGAAGACCATGTATAACATTTTTGCAAAAGCTTAGCTACATCATTACGGGCAAATATACAGACGGAGATGCCAAGGGAGCTACAGAAAATAAGGAAGAAAAAAGGGACAAAGATAACCTTGGAAAGCAACCTGAGATTCTAACTCCCTACTGCCTCAATTCCAAATCCAATTACATGTCTAAAGGGAGCTAAAAGCTTAGCTGAAGGGTCAGTTGAGATTCTGACCACACGGCAGGAAGGTACAGGTCACATCTAACCTTTGCTGGTTTTAGTCGGTTCTGAGGACACATTTCCAGTCTTCTTCTTTTTTCTTGGGACAGGTACACATTTCCGGTCAAATGTAACAGGACTATACTGAGGGAGGCTGTTGAATTTTTTTTCAAATTCTTCATCCAGCTTTGCGGAGCTATTAAAAGGGGAGAGGGGAATCAATCAGCACATGACCAAATATGACACAGAAAATGACATGAAATAGATTTTAAGATATTCTATTTGAAAACAGGGTCTCTGGGAATTAGGGCATGTAAGTAAATTCTGTACAAGGAAAAAATACCTTTTCTGAAATGCTTGAGATTTACCAACACAGTTTTCTCAGTAAACTCATGTGACAGGTTATGTTATTACCTTAGAAAAGTAGAAACATCATTTATATTGGAATATTTCTGAAGTGGGGAATTTGGCATTCTCTCCACTAGCATGGGAGTTTTTCATAGAGTTCTTTACAAAGCATACTCTATTCATATAGTTTCTCATTTTACAGACTCATATACATGTATTTATGGCAAGCTTATTGGTAATATATTGGTAGTTTTGTAAGATTAGTTTCTTTTAAAAAATTTACTGACTACTGTTTGATTAAAACATACAAAACAAAAAGCATTAATATTAGGAAAACATTCTGGAGAGTTGACTAGAATGAAGATAAAACACTCAATGAGCAAAGTAAAGCCAGTTTTCAATGAATGCAACGGCACAGAGGCAACATGCTTTAACTTAAATCACCAATGACTTCAGAAATGCCACCAGCAAAGTTGGGCAATCTTTGGGCTGGTGCTGACTGTCTCTAGGGCCCCACAGCAATGGCAACATGCCTGCTGGATCCTAGGCTGGCTTCTGACTTCCATTTAGTGAGACTTATTAAACTAACATGCAACCTAGACAGATGGAAAAGGCTGTAGGAGACCTGTTGTGTCTGGTAGATGGAAAATGGAAGGTGTATTGGGAAGAGGAGAGCAATAGTACCAGCTTATAAGAAGCAAATGTGTTAGGCTGCTAGCTAAGGGGTGTCCTAAAAATGTTTTTAACTACAACTGTTTTGGAGGAATATACAAGAGTTGAGAAGCAGAGATAAGAGGGTCAGATGACCAATTGAATGGTCAACAGGAAATGGGAATTACGGAAGCACCCCCTTACTGGAGGGGGGATATGCTCCAAGTCCCCCAGTAGATGCCTGAAACCACCGACAGTACTGAAACTTACATATGCTACATTTTTTTTCCTATACATGCATATTGTACAGCGGCATATGATAGACAAAGGTATGATTTATGCACTGGGTGGAATGAAGTGGGATGGCATGAGATTTCATCATGCTACTCATTGTGGTGCATAATTTAAAACTTACGAATTGTTTATTTCTGGATTTTTCTATTTAGTATTTTCAGACCCAAAATCACAGAAAGTAAAAATATGGCTAAGGGGAAACTACTGTACTAAGTTCTATCAAAGCAATGAAGGGTGACAGGTGGAGGTGATGTTTTTCTCTTAATAACATCACCATTTCTCATTCAGTTAAAAAATGTTTATTCTGATGGAAAATCAGATACAATTGGATACTAATCAAATACTATCAGAAAGCTGTCTATAAGTTGTGAATTTTTCAGATACTCTGAATACCCAGAAGAAAACAGAAAATGTGAGATGTAACTCATAAGGTCTCTTGAGACTTTTCTTAAAAAGAGAACAATAATAATCATTTATGTTTTTCTTAGAGATGTCTATAAAATTAGATCTGTCAATACTGAGAAAATTTTTCTTGGCTACAGTTAACAGGTAGCACATTTTCTGAGATAAAAAAAGGTTTAAAATGCTCATCTACAAATCTCAGAGCAGACTGACAGGAAATGGCATTTCTCCCTGCTTAAGTATTATTCTGGCATGTTCTGAACAAGGCAAACCCAAATATTCAAATCCTGACAGACCAATATTTAGAGGGAGAAAGGAGGAAAAGGCATTGAAGTTTACTGTTAATTTAAAGCTATAAAAAAAACATCTCCCAGTTATACACATGTGCCTTCCTCAGAAATGATTAAAAAACAAACACATACAATCCACATACCAATCTCTTTTCAGGAACAGATTTTCAAGATTGTTTCACTTATCTTGTTCCTCAAAGAAAATTGATGAAAATCTCTCTTACAGCTTCAGCAGTTTCTACTAGAAGCATCAGAGAAATGCTTCTGTTGGGGAGCCTCAATGCTTGCTTTATTCCCCTAGGACCTCACACTGCCTACATAACACCTGCTCCTCTCTCGGTGTGCAGACCCACAAGGCAGTGGCAGTAATTCTAGACTACAGAGAGCACTGGTCTAGATGCTTGCAGGTCATTTTAAAAAGATATTCGGCATTTAAACTATAATTTGACACTGAAATATGAGGATTTTCATGTCATTACTTAAGTGAAATGTAAGCAAAGCTAGTTTGAAGTACTTTGGATTTTTAAAAATATTAGAAATTAAATACATAAAATTATAAGCAAAACTAATTTTAAGTACTTTGGATTTTTTAAAATATTAGAAATGAAATACATAAAATTATAAATATATCATTTCAATAAAAATAATCTTAAAGAGCCAGCACTATGGGAAATAATTTCTACCTCGCTACTTTGTGATGACCTAGAGTCTTTAGTCAGACTTAAAGCACTGTAACATCTAAGGAAAAATATATTATTCCACAAACAGATATGCAAATATTATGAATAAACCAAATACAATACACCCAATGCATACAATTTGCATAGCTTTAAACACACTTTTGAAAAAAATATGGTGAATGTACTTATTTCATTGTACTTATTAACAATGTACTTATTAACAATGTACTTATTTCTATTCAAAGTATTCTTTTCAAATTGAGCCAACTACAAATCTCAAGAATTTTCAAAATAGTCTAACTGAATATGCAGATACTTTCCTCACCAATATAAAGTATTGGATCTCCTAACTAACAAAATGCTTTATATTAAGATGGTTATTAACAGTCTTTGGCATAACACTAAATATAAAATAATTCTTAGTGATTTTATCTTGATGCATGCCATTGCTTAATACTGCATTTCAATACACAATTAATGTATTGAATGTTCTCTACAGCAGAATATATGACCTCATATTTTTAGCTTAGAGCAACAGAAGACAGCTTGAACAAAATAAGGTTGGAGATAGAAGCATAATTTCATTTACCTTACATTTTTCAGCTGTCATGATATTTTATAAACAATAAATACATACAGTACGTAAAATGGGTAAAATGTAAACATGCTAATACTATCCATTCTAAGTTTCACATGGAAAAATGCATCCTGGTGAAGGGATGTCGATTCAAACCCAGGTCCAAGTCTAAAGTCTATATATTTTCACTGTTCTCAAAATGTGAATGATATTGTCATTCACATGACCATGTTAACAACAGGAATGATGTGATGCACTTGATTTGTGTTCACTAGGGTGCCTACTAAGACTGCAGGCAGTGCTGAGTGAGTAGTCAAAGAACAAGCATGAGTAATCAGTGATTTGTTACCTTGAAAATCCTACCCACACTTGAGGCTTGTGTAGTACAGGTGATTGTGCTCACAGGCACTTACCCAAGGAGACAGTCTTCCTTTGGCTTTGTCTTCTTGAACTTCTTGCTCCCACTGGTCCCACTCTGACTAAATGTCCAGCTTTCTTCATTCCAACACCCTTCATGATCAGAGGAGTTTCCTTTTCCTGAGCTTCGTTTTCCTAAGAAAATTCAAGACAAAGGATGTGTTTGGTATATGGGTGGGTGAGGGGAGATGATCTTAGTTGTTTCACAAGCAACCTCTCGACTGCTTGCACATCATTTGCATGATGCTAACTGTAGCTATTTCAGAGTTCTCAGAGTGATTCATGCTGGACCACCTTTAATAATGGAACATGCAGAAAAGTGACTTAGAGCTTCTGGGATTAATTGTCACATAATTCAACAGGTATCACATGACTCAAAGAGACAGACTAACTGCTGCTAGCTTTTCCATTCGAGAACCAGCCAAGGTATGGGAGTCCTTTGCTGGTGGGCACTATCCATTCTAATTTCCCTAAAACTCACTGAATTGACATCCCTGTGGATGAAATAGGCCCAAGTATCTTCATTTGGGGCTTGTTAAACCTAGGATTCACACTTTTTGTTGGAATATAGCTTGGCAAAAGGTAGTCCTCCAGCCAGATGCTATATTTTAAAATAGAGGATTTATATAAAACACTCAATGGAATAAAGGTCAACACATTAACTATTTTCTGGATATTATAATGTTTTAAAGAGCTCTTTGGTTCAAGAGATCCACCAGCCTTAGCCTCCCAAAGTGCTAGGACTACAGGTATAAGCTACTGTGCCTGGCCCACTTCAGTTACAGCTTTGATTACCTAATGAAGAGAACTACATAAGACATTTGCTTCTGGAGCCTACAGGTGAAGATTCTGACAAACATACGTGCTTGATTCAGGAAATTCCATCAGTTTTAAAAACCAAACCCAAAGCTCTGAATATTTAATAGTCATCTTTCAAAACAAAGAGCCAGCCAATACCAGCGGGTGGAAGAAGAGATTAAAATTACTTTAAATACATCCTGAGAACTACCTAAAAAATGAATACATTTCCGTTAATGGTGCTAGAAAACATGTAAAATAACAAATAATTATGATCTATAAACCGTAAAGAAATATACAAATATAAGGAATTATTTTGATACCATGTTGTTCTTTATGGCAGTTGTTTTCAATAGGTCTAAAGGTGAAATTCTGCTTGGTTTTTGAATTCTTTTCAGGTTTGTAGGAGTTACTTACCTCTGTCAACATTAGCTCGCAGAGAGGTGAGCATGCCCTCAGACACCAGGGTTTTATAAAGAGCACCTTTGCAAGACCTCTCGGATTTCCTGGAACCGCAAGTTTCTATTTTTCTGTGACAGTCACTGTCCTCAGGCTTGGCCTGTCCTGATAGGTTGGGTGGTAGGGCATCTTCCATGGGCATCAATGGTTCTGCTTTTATACCCTCTGGCGCCTCACCAGAAATGTTCTTGCTAGCAGAAATACTAATGAAATCTGGAGGTCTTGACTCTTTGGTGGTATCTGAGGATTTCTCCTTTGACATTTTCTTCTCTCTTGATTTTACTTTTTTCTTTGGTGGCTTGGCATCCAAAATGCTTCCCTTGCCACTTGAGGATGTGCGGACCTTCTTGCGAGGGGTATCTCCAAGTTTCTCTATTCCCCAGTCTCCCTTTGCGACGGCTTCAATGGTATATATGACGCTCTCAATGTCAGACTCAGAAGACTGCCTCTTTTTGCAAGTCTTCTTGGGTGTGGATTTATCATTTCCATGTCGATCCATTTTGCTTTTCTTCTTTTTCTTTTTTAGCTTTTCTGGCTTGTTTAATGCTGCAGGATCCTCAATGATCATAATTCCATGAGGATGGCACATGTGATCCTTTCTACTGGGAACATCACTAATTATTATCTTGCTACTGGCAGAATAAGAAAAATCAGGAAAATGACTACATTTTTGATCTTCTTCTAACTCTTCCTTTCTAATTTCTTTGGGATCTTCCATTTTTATAGCCATTATGTCATCTATTTGCAATGCCTCAAAATTTCTCAATTCCTTAGAATCTCTTACATTTTCCTTAGCTGATTTTTCAAATTCTGCTTCCTTCTGTAACCTGGTTTCATCTGTTTTCTCCCTTTTAATTTCTTTTTCTTCCTTTCCCTTCTCTAATTCTTTAATTCTTCCACTATCCGATTCTTTTGCTTTTATTAGCTTTGATTCTTCCATTTTCATCCCTTCTGATGCCAGGCACATCTAAACAATTAAAACAAAATGGGAGAGCATCCAAAAATATCCTTATTATTCCACCTTCAAAATTAAAGTTTTCATTTATATCCATTTTAAAAATAATCAAAACACATTTTAAACTTTACAACAATCAGCCCACTTCTGCCAAACTAATTGAAATGAATCAAATTAATAGAAGGCTGTGGGCACTGTTATACAGTCATTTAACTCTCGTCAAACATATCTCTGAATTGTCATTTCCCAGCTTCAACAGAAGCTTTTCCTATGAAAACAAGACCTGGTAGAAGGAGGAAGGGATTCGGAGTTGAAAGACCCAAGTCTGATTCTTAGTTTTGCTACTTATTAACTTTGTGACCCAGAATGAATCACTTGCCCCCTCATTCCTCTGTCGCTTTTGTAAAAGGAAAATGATCCTAGAGCCTATCTCAGAGGATTCTGTGTGGTCTAAGTGAGACGATGTACTTAATTGTAGTACAGGTAGAATATCCCTTATCCGAAATGCTTGAAAACAAAAGTGTCTCAAATGTTGGATATTTTTTTGATTTTGGAATGTTTGCATTATATACTTACCGGTTGAAAATTCTTAAACTGAAAAGCAGAAATCCAAAATGCTCCAATGAGCATTTTCTTTGAGCCTCTTGTTGGTGCACAAAAAGTTTTGGATTTGGCAGTATTTTGGAGTTTGGATTTTCAGATTAAGAATGCTCAACCTGTATTTAATAATCCCCAAACTCTGTTCAGATGTTTGCCTTTTCTTTTTTTCCAAGGGAAATGAGGAAAACAGAAATAATTTCTACCTCTCCACTTGAAATTAGAAATGATATGATGAACTGCTAAACAATTATAGAAGGTTTTGAATAATGAACAAAACATTACAGGTCCACAAATGCTGATAGACAACTCTGAAGTCACAAAAGCTCTGAGAACAAACTTTTGTTTTTGTTTTCTTAACTCATTTGCTGGCAAATTTGATCTGATGTGAACTCAATTGGCTGCAAATTCTGACCTGAACCAACCTGAAACTTGAGTCTTAAACAGTTTATTTCACTTACTGTGACCATTCATACATTTTTGGTATTGGAATAGTGATGCATTCGAATATGCACTGGAGAAGTTACTTAGTGTAATATGTATCTACTGTATAATTTTTCTAAAATCTGAAAGATTCTGAATACCAAAACACATCTGGCCCCAATTTGGTTAAGTTTTTATATTCATCATCAAAACTCCCCAAATTTCATGTACAGAACATTCAAGGGGAAAGTTGTCATTTTCCTCTCTGGCTCCCAGATACTTTGAAACTTTAATATAGAGCTATTTTTCAAAAGGGGAAATTTAAGCTTATTGCAAAACCTGTTTTCAGTGTCTGGGTTTTCATTTATACACACTTAACTGCAAGGCTCCCAAAATGCCAGCCCCCATGGAGGACACTAATGATACGAAAATCAGTAAGGTCATGTCTGTCTGCCTTTGAGGAACTTATAAAGAGATTGATGATGCTGATTTGGTCAAGGGCAGCAAAGGAAGTCTCAGTCATAACTTATTTTATCAACTTCGTATTAGCAACTTAGAAGGGAAAGAGTATTGGGAGTTGCTGAGTCAATGCAAAATCAAGCACATGGGTAGGAAACTGATTTGTTTTTAAAAACCATCATTTTATTAAATGGCAAGTTGTCAGAGATCATTACCATCTGTAAAATTCATTTTTAGGTGGATAATACATTGAATTAAATACCAGATGCTCTTTTACCTCATTTTTCTCTTAGTATTTTCAATGCATCACCAATCTTCCTGTGAGAATTATGTTATGATTAGTAAGTCTGGGAAGAAATTAAAGAAAGGGTGGGGAGAGGCAGACACTGCAATTAAAAAAATGAACATGACAAGAGCACACAGCCCTTCAGATCATTCACAGGGAAGACATGAAATATTAAGGATTCACAACAGAGCTGTCTTTTTCAGGAACTCAGGTAAGCTAACCTTTAGACCTCAGCAAGTGGCTATGAAGACTATGAACTTCTCTTTATTAAACATAACCAGAAATAAGCTCAAAGCAAAATGTTATCTTAATTCTGAATCACTGAAACCTTTAATATTCCCTGCATGTTTTACTCTTATGGGAGAATGTACTGCTTTTATATCAGTTTTGAAATAATTTTTATTTTCTTTTCTCAATTACTACAGCCCTTCATGAATACCTATCCCATGTTGGGGGACAGAAATTATACTAGTTCTGGAGAGAAGGCTAGAAAAGCATTCTCAAGGTACATTTTATGTTTTTTCCACCACTGTCACTCTGGTGGCTTTTAATAGGTCACTTCAGGAACCTTCATCATACAGGCACTAGTTTTTAGTGGTATGCTGACAGTTTGCATTTGCACAGGTTCATCTTAGCAAACTTAATAATACTTTGCAAATTCTATTCTAGGCTTCAATATATTTCAAAATGATTCTCTCATCACCCCGATAGGATTCTACAGCTAGGAATGAAATGGAGCAAATACACACATTCACTCTGGGGATGTATTCTGGGAAATAGCACAATATTTCTTGTGTAGGTAATTACACCGAACACTGGTCATGCTTTACTTCCTCATTTCAGGCTCTTAAGAATTTTTTCACAAACAGAGTATGTTAATCCTAAATTATAGGAAAAACAATTATATTGCCGGAAGTAAAACTATAAATGTAAATCAAATAACTCTGAATTAAAACTACAAATCGCAAATCTACTCATTAACCGAAAACCCAATCAGACTCTCAGAGTTGGGTGTCACTCTAGGTTTTCTACTTTAACCTACCCACTGCAGGAATTCATTTTACTATAGTATTCCTGAGAATTAGTTAACCAACTTTTGCACAAAGACAGTGCATATCACTCTATCAGACAACAGTTCTGCTGGAATTTTTAAAATATTGAGCAAAAATCAATCAGCCTCAGTTCTGTTCCCTGAAGCACATGAATTCCCTCTTGCTCATAGCACAGATACGATACTTGAAGACAGACTTTATGTTCCCGGAAGTCTCTTCCCATTTCCCTTAACAGCTCATCACATGTAAATGCTTCCACACTTCAAAAGTTGGGTCCCTCTTACCTAGATGCAGTAGGTATCCTGAAATGAGATGGGTTTTATTGAAAGAGGCTGGGCTCATGACCAAGCATCCTAGTTTGCTTCAAGCCACAAAAGTAAGCTATATAACTTAGACTTGAAGCCCTACGAGGAAACAGGCTGAGAAATGGGGTAACAGTATATCCTACATTGGGCTGTTGTGAGGCAAAAGTGAAGAAATGTATATGCAAACACAACTTGTAAATGATACAAAGCTTTACAAAGGTTGGGGAAAATGGATACTTCAAAATTTTTTCTATCTATCAGAGAGCTAGCTATGTATGTATGCATGTATGTATGTATGTACGTATGTATGTATGTATGTATGTATCTATCTATCTATCTATCTATGAATGACAGCGTCTTGCTCTATTAGGTAGACTGGAGTGCAGTGGCATGATCATAGCTTATGGTAGCCTCGACCTCCAGGGTTCAAGTGATCCTCACATTTCAGCCTCCTGAGTAGTTAGGACTACAGGCTCGTGTCCGGCCTTTCCCCCTCCCCCCCGTAGAGAATAGGGGTCTTGCTCTGTTGCCTAGGATGCTCTCCAACTCCTGGCCTCAAGCGATCCTCCTGCCTCAGCCTCCTAAAGTGCTGGAAGCACAGGCATGTGCCACTGCGTTTGGCTGGCTATTTCAACTTAACAATATCTGTCTAAGATTATGTTCCTAGCCTATACTAGATTAGAAGGCATAACTACTTGTCAGTTTATAGGAATGCTCTTTTAATGGGACCCAGAGATTAATTTTTTTAAAAATAGGTCACCCATCTGGCTTATGTTGGGTTTATGGTCATGTAAAATCCTGGATTTCCATACCCACATAATAGGCTGGTAAACTTGGTCTCTTTTATTCTGTATTTTTATAATTTATGTTTTGCACTTAGATGCAAGACTTTCCCCTTTTTCTTATTACGTTTATCTCTTCAAAATGTGAATTATCTTCCATCTTTGTACTATACACACATTAAATAAAGCTGCTTTTCATGTCTTTGTCCAAATCTTTGGTAATAATGTTGAGTAAAACATGGCTAAGGACAGGGCCTTCTGCCAAACTTCTAGAGCCCTTTCATGAAGATGATCTGAACATTAATAAACTTCAGCAATCTAAGAATACTTTTTTTTCATCCAGTTGAAATCCTCCCATTTTGTTCACAAAACATTGTAACACTATCTGTCAAAAGTCTTGCTAAAATCTGGATACGGCATGCCAACAGCATTCTCTTACTCAATTTTATGACCAACCGTAACTATACCAAATAGAAAATGAGGCTGGCTTTTGTACCAGTCAGGGTCTAATTAGGCAAACGGAAGCAACCTAAAGCGTAACTAGCAGTGGGAATTTAAGGCAGGGATTAGGTTAGTTACACAGGCCACGAAGAACTGAGACACCCAAACAGGAGGTGGTGAGGCAACACAGGAGGTGGTGAGGGGTTAGGGACAGCAGGAAGCCACAGAAGAAACAATGGGGAAAGAGTGACACTGAAGCCCAGTGGAAGATGGAAGCATGGCGCACCTATCTGGAGAGCGCTGGAACATGGAAGAGAAGCTGCCTTTGCCTTACCCTGATGCCTCTTCACCAGTTCCCTGTTGACCCTGGCCTCTCACTGCCTCCCATCTCCCAATCTCCTGCCAGGGTCTCCCATTAGCAGAACCTGCGTGGAAGCAGGGGGCCTAGAGCCAAGAAAAGGCAGTCAGCAGTCACGTGGGGCAAAAGGCAGTGGGCAGGGCAAAGAGACTCTGGCATATTTGACAATGACCCTTTTCAGAGAAACTTTGATAATTCTCTGTTTTCATCTTCTTTTCTGTGGATTCAAACATGATTAGAATGAATTTCCAATTAAAATAATTTTCAAAGGTTTCTAGGAATTAATAGTCTGTATTTTAGAAATCAGGCTTATTATTTTTAAAAATTACAGTGAACTTTTCTCCTTTTTGTTCCTATTGAGCTCTCCTATTTCACACAACTTGTCAAAGATTACCAAAAGTGAGATTGAAACCCAATTTGCAAGGTCTTGTGGTATCCTACAATCTGTTTTTTCCATTGTCAGAAACCTGAATTAATATACTAAGACCATGTGTACTGTATTCTAGCTTTTTCTCCTTTTTTAAAATTGGATACATATATGTATCTTCACATCCATGGGAGAGAAGCTGCCTTTGCTTACCCTGATGCCTCTTTACCAGTTCCCTGTTGACTCTGGGATATGTGTGTGTGTGTGTGTGTGTGTGTGTGTGTGTATTATTTATATATAATATATTTTATATAATATATAAAATAAATATATAAATAAAAATAATATATAAAATAAACAATATATTATATATATTATTATTACACTTTAAGTTCTGGGATACATATGCAGAATGTACAGGTTTGTTACATAGGTATACACGTGCCATGCTGGTTTGCTGCAACATCAATCCGTCATCTACATTAGGTATTTCTCCTAATGCTATCCTATCCCTCCCCTAGCCCCCTACCCTGTGACAGGTCCCAGTGTGTGATGCTCCCCTCCCTGTGTCCATGTGTTCTCATTGTTCAATTCCCACTAATGAGTGAGAACATACAGTGTTTGGTTTTCTGTTCCTGTGTTAGTTTGCTGAGAATGATGGTTTCCAGCTTCATCCATGTCCCTGCAAAGGACATGAACTCATTCTTTTTTACGGCTGCCTAGTATTCCATGGTGTATATGTGCCACATTTTCTTTATCCAGTCTATCATTGATGGGCAATTGAGTTGGTTTCAAGTCTTTGCTATTGTGAACAGTGCTGCAATAAACATACGTGTGCATGTGTCTTTATAGCAGAATGATTTATAATCCTTTGGGTATATACCTAGTAATGGGATTGCTGGGTCAAATGGTATTTCTGGTTCTAGATCCTTGAGGAATCATATTCTAGCTTTTTCTAACTTTGATTTAATATATACTTATCTTCTTTTTTTACCTATACTTTTTGGTTTGATCATAATTTTCCTTGCCCCCCACCAAATGGTGACAAAAGCAATAATTATATAGTTTACCTTCTCTTGTTTCTTGTTGGCTTTACTTTCTCTAATCCAGACAAAGCCAATTTCTTGATGTAGCTCTCAACAGCTGAAAATTGTCTTAAGATTTGTTTGTTTTTGCCAAGCCCTACCTCATACTGGATTTTAGAGTAACTTTTTTCTTACTAGTCAATACCATACTTTTGTATTTTTGTATTTCTCCTTGGTTGTCAAGCAAGATTTATATTCTTTTACAAATGAATTCATTAGAGTTTATGCATAATCACAATTTGAAAAAATCTTCCTCATTCTTTTACTGAGATTGGATGTGTATATGTGTGTGGAGAGACAGACAGACATTCTCATTGACCTTGGTCCTTTTTCCATTTTAGTGCTTATTTGCATGTTCAGTCTCTGAATGTTTTTAAACTGACTTTTCCTTACGTGAAAAGTATATATTTGACTTTTTAAAGCATTTTCCTTCTAAAGTATTCTCCTTTTAAGCATCTTCTTCTAAGCACTTTAGTTTCTTGTCTATTAATATGAAAATAATTACAAATAAATTCCATAATTTTTATTTTTGATATTTGTTCCACTGCATATTAGGCATTTCTACAAGATATAAACAAAACCTGGGAACAGATACGAATGTAGTAACATTTATAAGATGCATCACTCTTGGATGTAAGCAAATCCCTGGCCTCTCCCGTCCTCCCATTCCCCAGTCTCCAGCCAGTGCCTCCTACTGGAGGAACTCAGGTGGAAGCAGGGGACACAGGAGCTGAGGAAAGGCAGTCGGTAGCCATCGGTGGTCACTGTCTTGTGTAGTCAAAAAAGTCTGACAGTGATGTACTGGAAGGCAGTTTCAAAAGGCAGGGATGGGCCAGGTGAGGTTAGCTCACACCTATGATCCCAACGATTTGGGAGGCTGAGGCAAGACGATCGCTTCAGGTCAGGAGTTTCAGACCAGTGTGAGTAACACAGTAACACCCTATCTCAAGAAAAAAAGAAAACATGCACACACCCACCCACACACACACCCCAAACCCCCCCAAAAAGCAGGGATGCTGGAGCCAGGGCCAGACTGTCTAGGACTATAGACAGGCTCTGCTACTGATTAGCTATTTTCCCTAAATTTTTCTGTGCCTCAGTTTCTCAATCTATAAAATATGCATGCTAAAATTATTGCCTTGGGAAAACTGTGAGGTTCAATGAGCTGCACATGTAACAGTACTTAAAATAGTGCCTAGTACAGAGCTAAAATAATGTATTGTAATAACCATCCCTCTGGGGCCTTATGCCATACGGAATAAATACTAGCTTAACAGTAATATTCATATTAGTATCATTAATAACATGACATGTCTTTGGTAGACTGCCTTGCTCTAAGTGTTCATTCTAGGGTTGAATGATTCTATCATTGGGAGAAAATACACAACAAAATTAGATTCAGGAAGACCTCAAATCAGTTGTTTTTCAAGAAGCAACTCTAAGAAACATGTAAGAAAGCTCAGTTCTACTCTGGGGTACAAGTAGATCCACTCACATCTACTTTTGGATGCACTCATCAACACTGTAGTGGGACTGACAAATGTATGCATGGATGGGCACACATACAAGCACACAGAAGACATAAAAGAACATAAATCAATGTGAACTCAAGTGAATAAGGCTGCATTTTGGGAAACAGAATTAATGGCTATTATTAATTTACTCAAGTTGCCCTTAATAGAGGGTGAGTTATTAATCAGGTATTGAAACAGTACATGCCTCAGTAAATGACAATGTATTCTTCTAATATTATTTTAAATTGGACAATAACATTTTTAAAAAGAATGAAAAATCATCTGGACACTTTCCAGAGATGGAATTCCCGTGACTGCATTCAAAGAAGTTAAAATGTTAATGTTGTAAATCAAATGATGGGCATAAATACTTGATAACTATCGTCTATTCCCTCAGGTACTACTTTATTTTTTTATAACTGTAACTCAGTGGGCATAAAATGTATTCTGTTCACCTTTGTATTCTCCTTCAAGAATACCCTAGTACCTTTCAAAAAGAAGGCATTCAACAGATAATTGTGTTTAATAGGATGGTTCATTAGTTCTGAGGTAATCTATGAATTTAAAATGTATTCTGATTCATACAATGAAAGAGTTACTTTACAAGTCTATAAAAAACAATGGTGGCTGGGTGCGGTGGCTCATGCCTATAATCCCAGCACTTTGGGAGGCTGAGGCGGGTGGATCACCTGAGGTTAGGAGTTCGAGACCAGCCTGACCAACATGGTGAAACCCTGTGTCTACTGAAAATACAAAATTGGATGGGTGTGGTGGCATGCACCTGTAATCCTAGCTACTCAGGAGGCTGAGGCAGGAGAATTGCTTGAATCCGGGAGGCAGAGGTTGCAGTGAGCTGAGATCGTGCCACTGCACTCCAGCCTGGGCAACAGAGGGAGACTCCGTCTCAAAAAATAGCAACAACAACAACAACAAAAACAATGCTAATTACGACCATGCTACCGCTTGGTCCAGCCCAGCAATCATACTGTCCTTAGTTATACCTCCCAAGAATACCAGTGAAATTAATCACCAATATTTTATCTCTGTCAATAAAAACCATACTGAGGTTTCTCACTGTTCTGTGTAGTCAGAAGGGTCTGACAGTGATGTGCTGGAAGAAATGGAACTCACTCCCAAGAGAAAAACAAAAATCAATATGTTAATACCTAGGATTCCTAAGGATGTGCATGTTAGACCATGAATAAAAAGTTTTCTTCTTCAAAATGATTACAAAGAAAACAATTCAATAGAAATACTGAAGGGGTGAGATAAAATGTGTAGTAAAGGGATTATATTTTATGTTCCTGGGTTCAGGGGGACTGTCACACTTTTAGTTCAGGTAAAACCATACCTTAGGCTCAGTTTGTTATTGGGGACTCGCTTTAAAGATAAAATAAACCTTGGCTGCATCAAGCTTTAATCTTTCTGAATCAGATGTATTTTAAAATGTATTCTTTTCCACTGATGTTAAGATATTCATTTTTTAATGTGTTCTGCTTTAAAAGATTTAATAAAATGATCAGTGGAAAAATAAATTATGTGTACTAGATAGAAAGTAATACCACAGAAGCAGAAACCATTGAACTGGCAGAGGTTGTGTATCCCCTATGCGAAAACTTTGGCATTAGAAGTGTCTCAGATTTTGGACTGTTTAGAATTGTGAAATATTTGCACATACATAATGAGACATCTTAGGGATAGGACCCAAGTCTGAACACAAAATTCATTTATGTTTCATATACACTGTATATAAATAGTCTGAAGGTAATTTCATACACTATTTGAAATAACTGTATATGGAACAAAGTTTGTGTACACTGAACTATCAAAAAGCAACGGTGTCAGGTGTGAAATTTTCTGCTTGTGAGGTCATGTCAGAACTCAAAGTTTTGGATTCTACACCATTTTGGATTTTTAATTTTCAAATTAGAGATGCTCAACCTGTCCTAAGAAATGGTAAGTAGTTCCAAAATGCACCATATAATTTTGCTCTTAATTATACGTTGTCTTTCATTGTCTATTATAAAGGAGTTGGCTAGATTAAAAACAAGGCAGTGTGAAAACAGACCTACTGACACCAATCAAGAAGTTTCCATTTCCAAATCTCTGCTTTTTAGTACAAAACAAATGTTTTGCAGCCAAGGTATATTTACAATCATTTTGTACTGGCTTATTATCTGCCAAAACAGTGTAGACATAACCTTAGGATGGCATTTTAGCAGTGTTTTTCAGGATGAGCATTTCTCCCATAATTAAATAAAACCCGAATGCTTGTGCCAGAGAAATACACACTGGTTGATGGTTTCTGAGAATAGCATTGCTGCTAAAAAATTCAATTCCGTTTATCATAAGAGATAACTGGTCACAGAACAGTGGTCTAAGCTTCTCTCAACACTAAAGTCTGGGTGTATTTAACAGTTTTGTAGTTTGCTGAAACAACTGGACTAGGTAACATGGTGACTGAAATATTTTTCTCAACTCACTATTTCCTCAGAAATGGTACTGTTTCTGAAGACTCTGAATGGGGTGGAGGTGGCCTTTGCTCCATAAGCCCATCTACTAAAGTCTGCCGCAAAGAGGTTAAGGGCAGTCATTAAGTACATTCCTATACTTTCTGTTCCTCCAAAAATAATCTAGTGCAATTGGGGATGAGGCGAAAAGATTTAGAACAGGAGTTTTCTAAAAACAACTCACAACTTTGTATAAAATGATAAGGAAAGAAATCTACCACAAAGGTCCCCTTAAATGTATTTTAAGTATTAGAATTCATTTATATGATGATAGTGTAGGAGGAGCTGAGGTGGGATGTTCTAGGTTTTAAGGGGGTTATAATAGGATGGATAATGCACATCAATAATATGAAGACAACAGAAGTCTTAAATGGAGTCATACATTGATCAAATACCACCAATAATTGGGAACAGTGGAGGGATCTATGGTGACTGTCTCTGTCGTCTGTGCTCTCAGGAATGCAGGTTTCTGCTTCCTATTTACTTGGCTAGCAATCTTCTCCCTTTCCACTTTTCTATTATTGAATTTCTCTTCCCCCTACCCTCAGCATCTTTCAGCTCTTCTTTTCTACTAGCAGGGCTTACTCTTTGTTTGCAACCAACCAACCTTCCTGAAGCAGGGCTACAAGGTCAAGGTCAAACACTCAGGTTCAGTGTTGGAGTCATCTTTGACTCCTCTTTTTCTTTGCCTCTCACATTGACTCACTCAAACAATTCACTTGAATACCCCTGGAATCTCTTTCTGCCTCCCTTTCCCACTGTCAGCTCTCTCAATTCTGGTTCTTATCTTCTCATACCTGATGTCCACAGGGGCTTTCCACTCCATTCCATACATAGCTGCCAAGAAGATCTCTCTAAGTGCTGCTTTTATCACTGTGTAACCCCATCCCAAATCTTCAACGGCTCCTCATTATTTTCAAGTACATATTTATTTGTTCTGCACTAAACATTCTCCCAATTCTGACTCACAGCTACACTTTACCTTCATCTTCCATAAACACAGTCCTCTATTCCTGCCAATCTGATAGACTTGTTACCATCCACCTTTCTCCTGTGCTTGCCTTAATCCCTTTGCTTTATCTCCCCCAGCTGTCCATTTAATTATGTGTAAGTCACAATCCCCGCTACATACGGTGGTCAGGTATAAAGGAGGGAAGTGAGCAAATTTTAGTGGATAATGGCAATGACTGTTGGCCTCAGACTCAGGGCTCAACAGGGAAAGGACAGGACAGTCATTTGGAGAACAAGCATCGAAGAGGGCAACCACTAATCAACTCTGACCAATTGTTCTCATGCAGGGAGGCCAGCTTGATGTCTCTAGGTCCTCTAAATTTTCAGAAGTCAGAAATCTGTATTTATTTGAAGTTTTAATCTTCAAATATTAGCCATGAATTGAACTGTAAAATATAATATAGGTCAACAAAATATAGGCCAAACAAAGGATCTCTGCAGGTTGGATGTCACCCAGAGACTGCTAGTTTCAGCTTCTAGTGGTGCCTAAGTAAGCCCTTCATTGAAAACCATCTTTGTTTTTCTTTCCCCTGTGCTTGGTCTCCAAAACATGCCTGCTAATATTTTCTCCCTTCCCTAGTTTCACACATTCATTTTTGTGTGTCACTCATCACTCAAGTGGAGTTTCATCATTTCATTGAATGATTCCTTTTAAAATCACTTGCACTATTTCTTATTCCTTAAATTGTTATATCTCTACAACTAGAGCATAAGCTCCTTGAGGACAGGAGTTGTATACCATAATTTCCTACAATTCCCACAGTATCTTCCAAAGTACATTCCCAAACAAACACTTATTTAAGGTTGTAAGATGCATCCTGGCAGTTTCAAAAGCACAGAGTTTTTAAAAAGAAAATATGAGCTCCATTTATTTGACAGCAGTCTTGGACGATCTGTCATCTTATTCAGCCACACATACATGTGTAGGAGTAAGCTGTCTTCCATAGAGACTTTTATAATGTGCACACTCCTATAACAAGCAACTTGCACAGTCTTTTCTATTCATCTAAAACAAGGCATGAGAACAGCCTAGTGTTTAAGAGTGCAGGCTATGGAGACAGACTGCCTGGGTTCCTATCTAGGCTCTAACACTTACTGTCCATGTGACCTTAAACAAGTTATACAACTTCTATACCTTTTGGTTTCCTAATGTGTAAAAGAAGAATGATAGTAGCTACCTCAGAGGACAGCTGTGAGAATTACATTAGTACATATAAAGTACTCAGTGCCTAACACACAGCAGATTATAAATGTCAGTCATTATCATCTTAGGTTAGATAACATAATTTATCTGTAGAAAGAGCTGCTATAAAAATGTATAATGCATTTTAAAGAACATTCAAAATGGTTTCTGAAAAGTGAGAAGCAGAACAGCAATCTTTTAGGCTTATGTTCCAGCCTCTAATCACACTCCAAAACACTAAAACGCACTTGGAGGTACCGTGTTCCTATATCACTGATCTTAGAAGGTTTACAGGTTTTAGTTCTCATTGCACCAAAAATATGTGTATATACACATCCAGATAACTTCAGTCATCTCTGTTATTGGCACAGAATACATCCTCAACAACCATTGTGAGAATAAATGAACAAGCTGTTCTACTTTTATATTAGACAATTTTGGTACTAGGGATCTTCAAGGGTAGAATTTTTCTTTGCTGGAATGTACACAGGTTCAGCTATCTCTGACCCTCTTCAGTGTCCTCCTACTACAGCCACTACAATACACAATGATCTCCAGTGGGGATGCTTTGCTGTTCTTCACATGACCTGACCTAATTAATTTCAAAACGAAAGGAAACACAATACCTTATAGTACCTGCACAACTTAAATGACGGATAAACTGAACAGTATGAACTTCGTGGAGGTCCCAACATAAAGCATTGTATTTTTGTCAACTCCCTGACCTCAGACAAAACCCTTAAAAATATTTGGAACAAATCCCAGAATTTTCAGGGCACTTTCAGCTATTAAAAGTCTACCTAGTTTAAAATGTCAATCACACACCTGAATTAGGACCTTCCCCAGGAAATCTCCTGGCTCCAGGAGAACGGGGAGGGGGAAAACAGGGAGCGAGTCTTTACAATGCCAAAGCTGGGAGTACAGGCCAATCCAAGTATCTCTGTGCCTGCTGCCAATTTCCTCCAATTTTTTGTTTGTTTGTTTGTTTGCCTACTTACGCAGGTATAGGGCACAGCAGTAAATATATGCCCCAAATATTTCTTACTTCTCACTAAGGAGAAGACATTTCTTGGAAGTAACGACCCCCATGTTTGGAAGGACTGTTCATTCACTCCTCTTACTCCAACCCACAGGAATGGAGTTGGAGAAAGGTGAGTAGTTAGTTTGGGGCTCGTTCCTGGCCCTTCTTTCACAAGGCCTAAAACCTCTCATTTAGAGAATAGAAGACAGAATGGGGGAGGTACAACTAACTGCCCATGGTTATGTTTTTCTTTTTTTCTTTGTTCCTGCTAACTCTACACAAGACTCAATGGCGTTCTCAGGGGATGTCATAGGCAGGGGTGATATTCAAAACATTTAACAGGCAGGGGTGCCACCTAATCAGAGGGGATGTGCCCTCCAGGTGCTGAAGGGTACTCAGGTGGTTGGGTTACAGGCTTTTTCCTGACAGTAGGAAGTATCTTGGTGCTTTAGTATAAAGAAGGCAAATCAGTTGAGTATCACTCCTGCTTGCAGGCACACCTCAGAGGGTCCCGAGCAAAGGCATCTCTACCATATTCTCCCCTGATGTGAGAGACTGTCCCAGGCCTACCTTATGCAACCCCTCTCTGTTACTGTCCAACAGTCTTTTGCCTGATCACATGGATCTATTTTCTATTTATCCACTTGACCCTTGGGAAACTCATACATCTTTATAATGCCCAACTAAGAGTACAGCAGGCCATTCTGAGTCTCTCCATGCTGCCAACTTCCTTCAGTTTTCTTTTTTGCCTGGTCAGATAGGTAAAGGATCCAGCAATAAATTGATGTTTAAAATATTTCTTGTTTCTTGCCAAAGAAGAAGAAGACATCTTTTGCATGTACCTCCCTCAATCTTTAACAGTGCTTCTCTTGGAGCTGCCTTCACTTTCCTTGACATGGGACATAGATAAAGAATGAGAATTACTTCTCTCCTTTCCTCCCTGGGACACAGAGAAAAGGCAAAATATTCCAGATGTGTGGATAGCCTATGATAACCCTCTACCAACGGATGACTTGAGATTGGAGTGGGGATAAGAGGAGGAACTCCTGGAGTGTTAAATAAGATAATAGTTGTATTAGGCTATCTCTTTAGAAATCCTGAGATGGGTGTGGCCCAAACTGGAAGTAGTTTCTTGGTGGATTTCCTTTTAGAATGTCTGAATTTAAGGCTGTGTCTTCAAATTGCAGACACCATCACCAATTCTAGGCAATAGGAAAAATCTTCAATATCTTATATTTATTTATCTTAAAATGCATCAGAAATAATTAAATGTTATATTTTGTGAATGAAAAATGGACATCAAATACACATGGAATAAAAAAATTAAGAAAGCATAAATCTACTGGTGATTATCTGGAGATGCTGCTTAACCATTGTGCATATATTTAAGTTTAATTAGAAACTGGAAGGCTTTAGAATGTTATTCTAAAATACACTGTATTAGTATTAAGACATCACAGTGATTCAGTGCAAATAACAATGCAAGAAAGTTTTCTTATTTTTTAGGGATTCTGTTTTATTAAAAGTATATATTTTTGCTCAAATGTCATAAGAAACTCAGTCTTAGTGTAAGCTGATTTGCTATAATTGGAATAGGCTTATTTCAGTCATTTTACCCCGTTAAATTATGATACCAACATTCAAACATCTGTTAAACCATAGCATCTGTTTCATATTTGGGACGCATCCCTACAAATTAGAAAAGTGTTCTTTTTAATGAGTTCTGATTTAATAAGGAATCCTTTTTTTATGACTGCTATGACTAAGAAAGAAAACGAGAAGACGAATCCACTCTTTACCAGCCCCCCATGCAGCAAAGTACCCTAAAGGTTCACATATTTTTAACAAAAAAAACTGTTTAAAGATAAATATCACATATTGAAAGTTGGTTTTATATTTTAGTATTGTTTAATATTTAAGAAATCATATGTATTTTTGTATATATGTATGCCCACATACATACACACGCAATTATATAACCAGCACAAGCAGAGGGTCATACACCCATATTATTCAAGAAAAATAATCACTTCGTTCAAATAAATTATCTTGACAATCTATACAGTCTTAGAGTTACTAGACAAATGCATGACCTCACAGTCTGTCTGTTTACTAGGATTTGTTTACAACTCTAACTCCAAAGGAACTCTCCTGTCAGATCTTCACTGTTTCAGCTGTATCTGGAGTAGTACTTTGCACTGACTCATGCAGTTCTTTTTAGAACTATTCCCTGCTGTCTTCATTAGTTTTCCTTGGAGTTTCCCAGTCACTTGTAGCACTCTATTGTGGTCTGAACTTGTCCTACACAGGAAGCATGTCAATGTACTGTCAGACAACAATGGGTTAGTTTGTTCCATTGTTTATTAATTTTACTTTTTAAGGACTTTGTATTTTTATATTTCTAATTTGGACCTGGTAATCTTTAAAAACCGAATTTAAAGATATTATATATTTTAAATGCATAAGTTTTTATGATACAAATTACCATAAAATTTAGAAATTTTAGAATATGATTGGTTATTCCATTAAGTTAAATAAACTACAAAAAATTTACAAAAGAACTCAAAGGGAGCTCATTGAAAGGAAACCAGAAAAATGAGAGAAAAGAAAAAAAAGTTTAGTATGAGATTTTTGGTCATCCACTTTCTACCTCCTAATTTATCTTACCAACAGAGAAAACTGCTACTAGAATGTCCAGGTGCTGGAAACATTTCTTCTGTATGTTTCCTTGAGTTAGGGCAGTCACAGGCTGGCAGAGAAAGCCACTGCCTTGCCCACCCTAGCAACAGGTGCTTCCGGCGTCTTCCTCCCCAATCCATCCCCCACCAGTAAGGGCTCTGTTCCTCACCAGCTTTATGAAAGCACGTTTTCTACTTTGCCAATGGAAGAGTAGCATTTTACACACGTCACATCAAATGTACAACTGATTCATCTTATAACATCAGATTTTAGAACATGTCATATGAATTCTTCACCAGGAAAACAAAAATTCAAACATCAACCATCTGATGTAAAAGCAGCGCATTCTGGAGATTTATAGATGGTTTATGGGAATCAGAAAAGGGGAAAATAACCACAGCTATTCTTTTGTGTTCAGGCTGGACTTACATAGCCAATCGAAGTAACCTTATTTTAAAATATTACCTGTGAAAAAAATTTTGCAGTATCGCCGGGTAACCTTTCCCAATGCTTAATGACTCTTAGTGGCAAAATTCAGTTTTCCTAAATTAAAGGTTAACCCTCTCATTGTTGAAAATTAGATGTAACTCGTTTTATGGTCACAGGAGAGATGGTGCAGTTTAGGAAACACTGTTAGAATATTTTGCGATTTCCACCTCTGCAGATCTTATCTCTATATATTCTTAGGAACTTGCCTCTGCCAGTTGAAAGAGTGCAGACTTTCCACAGCGTTTTACAGGCTCAGCACCACCCAACTGCGAAGTGTTTGAAGAAATCTATATTAAAGACAATCCACATAGAGAATATTAGTTGTGATACCAGAATCTTTGCTTCTCATTCATACACATTCAGGAATTTTTCTTAGTTTTTGAGAGTATCATTGCTCTTGTGTACCAAATAACAAAACACGTCACATCTGGGATGATCATTTTGAGAACCATTTTCAGTAAATGACCTCAAAAATAATAACAAAAGTCGGTATGGCTGTTTAATAGTGAGAATATTGTCTTAGATATTCCAGGCTTTAAATTTAACTCTATAACCTTAAAGTGAGAAATGTATTTCAATTTCTATTTAAGTACCAACTTAACAACTAGTCAAATATAAAAGAGATTTAGAGTTATTTTGCATTTACCAAACAATTTTTTTTTGAGGAATATATTTGGGATCTCTGTGGAAAGACAGCATCAAGTCAGTCAACAAATTTTGTTTAGAATCCAACATATATGTGTAAGGCCACATGACAGCAGCTTAGGAACCTAAGAGTTTTATATAAAACACTGACCCTGGCTTTCAGAGTATGCTCTAATGTACATGCAAAGACTGATAATCAAGATCACAAATCTGAGTTGTACAGTTAATGGCTTATGCTGTATTGCATATAACATATGTACGACATTAACATTGACTACATAATCTTCTGTAAATTTGGCTAAATAGTGGCTGGGCATTGTTAAAAATGAACAGCGCTGTCTTTTCTCATTTTTTTAATAAAAACTTCATTTTCAATTTCTAGCCTCGATAAGAGCTGAGAAAGACATACATTCTTAAAGACATTTACAAAGCATCTTTACCCGGAGAAGTTCTGTCATTGTTAAGAGTAGATAGCTATGGTCTAAGCTTTTAGATCCTTTGTGATTCTGAATTCTTTCTCAGTTAAAAACAAAGCTATTTCTCATTTCCATTTAGTAGGTAATCCTGCTTATGACTATATCCTTAAAGGTGACCACAGATCCCACAGGTGATTCTATGAAGTTGCTAGCTCCCAGAGACACTGGGTGCTTTGTGCTAGAGGAGATTTTCCCTAGAATACTTGCTGAATAACAGGTCTTTGTAGAAGCATGTATTTAATAATGGCCTACCTAGGCCACTAAAAAGGGCCTAGCTTAAGGAAGTTCCTCCTAGGCGCTATCAGTTTTAACAGAGCGTTTTTCTATTCATCTCTATCATTTACTTTTTCTTTAGAAGATGAATTTATGGGGCTCAATCTTTCTGAAGTTTGGAATATTTTCTTCTTGCCGAATTTTCACTGATAAATGCTACTTCTACCTTTTCTAGACATGTTGAATTCAATTACTCACCTCATCAGGAGACTAAGAGAAAACAAACACATTAATACCACTGGCTCTCAGTGCTTCAGGGAATGAAGGACTGAACATAAATGCCAGTGCCTTGAATCAACGCAAAGAATATGGCCTTTGTGCCAGACAGGCAAGCTTTCATTACTTGCTGCTGTGTGGACTTAAGCAAATAAGATTTTGAGCCTCATTTACCTTACCTTCAAAATACGAACAGTAATACCTGCCCGGAATTATGCTGTTAAGATTAGGTTGGATGCTAGTGTAGGGCAGTGCTGAAGAGATATTATGCTCTAAATAAATGGCCCAATTATTACTGAGAATGATTTATCTTTAACACTTAAACATAAACACCTTTTTAGTACAACTCGAAAAATTAGTTACACACTGAAGTGGAAGAGAATTAAAAGTAGCAGTGTCTGCAGATAGTTATTAAATTTAGTAATTTGGAGAGCATTAAATTTGTCGCATAATCCCATGACACGCTCAAGAATTATTGAAGGACCACAAGCTGGGTAGCGCTGCACTTCACACCCATGCTGTTTTTCTGCGTCTTCCACCGGCTCCCCCTGCTGTTGCTTTTGAAACCTCACTGCAGGTTTTCGTTCCCTGTGTATGTCACTCCCACATATCCTGTGCCCAATGCAGTGCATGGCACACTGAGAGGCTCATGAATGACTGACTGCATGGATGCACTACCTGCCCTTAGAGTTAAAGCACAGCTGTCAGAGAGGAGGCTTGAGAATGGTCCCCTTCGGTTTAGTGAGAACCGTTTTCCTTATTGCCTCTGGGAGGATTTTCACCTGCTTGCAGGTACAGGGAAGCATTTTAAATGCTCAAGGTTGCTGGAAGCCTGATTCCCAAAAGGGCATGTGTGGGGGGAGGTTCAACATATTTTAGTAGTCCGACATTTCCAGAATCTCCTAACAGTAACATTTTTATGGCATTATACAGTGTGAGGTATGATTTCTAAAAGTTAAATCAAAAACTTAATTTGAGGGAAGGAAGTGTGGAAAACAGAGCATATGTTAATTTCCATGGCTTGGTCCTTATCTTAATTTCTTTGCAGCATTTGACAGTGCTAGTCTTTCTTTAGGAAAACTCCTTCCTGCCCTTCCGTTACCGCAGGGTCCTTGCTTTCCTCATATGTCTCAGGCCACTCCTCGTGGTTCTTCTTTGCTGGCTCTTCTTTCCATAACAATCCCTTCAATGTTTTTCCTTAGTATTTTGTCTTAGGGCCCTCTCTCATCTATGCTGATGGCTTCAATTTCAAGCACAGCTAGTACAACAATGATTTGTTATATCACTGTTTACTCCTGCCCATGCTGTTCTGCCTAAGAGACATATACATCCTTTCAGATAGGAACAATATAGTTAACATCTGTTTTCCAATGACTGGTCAGTCTGGAGGGCAGTGTGTGTTTGCTAGGTTGGTAGGTAGAGGGCACTAGTGGGCCAGACTGCATAGGATGTTCATGGGCACGCTTCTTATTTTCCTCAAATTGGATAGGGCTTGCCAATAAGTTAATTTCACTGTAGTCTCTCTTCTGACTATTATGTGATGTTCGGATAAACAATATTCAACCATAAAGGCTAGCTACAGGGTAGATGTGACAGTACATGAGGTACAGCTAAAGTGCTAAGAAAAATGATCACCCTGGATGTTAAATTGCTAATTTTATGGCTGTCTGAGGTGGGTGAACAAACAGGTGGTAAAGACCAGAATCAAATTAGGTAATGGTGGAAGTCTTTTGCAATTATAAAGGTATTGTAAATATTGTAGTTTGGGAGAAGATGACTGATAATTGTTAAAAGAATAAGTGAGTCAAAGAGCAAATAAGGTGTTCCTTTCCTTATCTTCCTTATCTAAAAAGAAATATTAGTGCTTCCAATAAAACACATAATACATCCACTGATTAGTTACAGTGTAAGTATTTTTTTTTTTTTTTGAGATGGAGTCTCGCTCTGTCACCAGGCTGGAGTGCAGTGGTGTCATCTCGGCTCACTGCAAGCTCCGCCTCCCGGGTTCCCGCCATTCTCCTGCCTCATCCTCCCAAGTAGCTGGGACTACAGGCGCCCGCCACCATGCCTGGCTAATGTTTTTTGTATTTTTAGTAGAGACGGGGTTTCACCGTGCTCGCCAGGATGGTCTCGATCTTCTGACCTCGTGATCTGCCTGCCTCGGCCTCCCAAAGTGCTGGGATTACAGGCGTGAGCCACAGTGTAAGTATATGGTGTTTTAAATTGACTGTAATATTGTGTAACAAACTGAGCATTCCCTCATGAAAATAAATGCATTAAATTTATACCTACTGCTTATATACAATGGTGACAATATTTTAATTTTGGTGACATTATAGTTATATTTATATAGGCAAAGTAAATATCTTCGAAGGGAAGTTTTAAAGTCCAAATCTATCTAAATCACCCAGATTAGCTCTGTGTCTTCAAGGTAAATATAATTTTTCAATGCAAAGATATCCTCTAGGTGTAAGAGTCAGCCACAGAGCAGATCAGAGAATATGTGGATTGGTCATGGCTTTTAAGCCTGTTAAATAATTAGACAACAGTTCCTTTCTGACATTATATTTGGTCATTAGTCTTTGGTAAACCAGATCTAAAAAGTGACTGATGTGTCACTACCTGTAAACAGAAGATGCAGTTAGGAAACTCATTCTGACCAACTTAATGGATCAGAGCCTGGAAACACAGAGTAGATGGCACTTTGGATGGGCCAGGCTGAATCTGGATGAAATATGACTGTCACCTTGGAATGGCAGACAGGCTGAAACCGGGGGTGGGGAGTGAGAAACTGTCCCTGCGTTCTGTATTTCTTTCAAAATCCTGATTTTTCTCCTCTTAAATGTAAACATTTATGAGGTACCTAAAAACAAATATGTTTATTCAGTTTCATGGTTCCATATAGATTAACTTCAATGAGTTTTTCAATGATCAGATTTGGTTAAGAAGGAAAAATATCTTTCTCATCTTGCAAGGAAGAGATCAGGACTCAATGAAAAAAACAAAACAAAACAAAACATTTCCACTTAAAGAAATTACCAGGTTTACTGTTAAAAGTATGTTTCTCAGATAAACATTTCACACGACAAATAACCCATTTCCAAGAGAAAATCTAGTTAACTTCTTCCCAGCGTTATAAGAGTTTGTAAATAAAATGAACAGAAATAGTTTCTGAGAATTTTGCATGCCTGATCTTAAAATGATATTACAAAGCTAAATATTTTTAAAAGATAAATTGTTTCCTAGCTTATATAAACACCCACTTCTCTTTAAATGTACATAATAGGACAAGGAATCCCTCTGAAAAGAGAAGGGCTATAAAGTGCTCCACTCAGTAATTTTCTATTATACATCAATCCCTTCCTCTCTTGACCCTTCCACCGTGAAGTCCCAGAGATATTAATAAGTGCCTTAACAATAATGATTTAATAATTTGGGTTTTTTAAAAAAACACATAACTACAGAGCCGTGGTCTCAAACTGTGGTTCTCTAATAGGAAACTTGTTGGAAATGCAAATTCTCAGGTCCAGCACCAGATTTAATCAGTCAGAAGCTTTGGCGGTGTGGCCCAGCAATCTGTGTGTAAACAGCCTTCTAGGTGACTCTGATGTATTATAAAGTTTGAGAACCTTTGCTTTTGACTAATTAAAACAAGAATTTCAAGAGTCTTTGGGTTTTCTCAAAGGTGATGGTGTTTTACGAAATAATTCTAAGAGCTTTAGGGATATCGCAGTGAGTAATTACAGCCTATTCTATTTCTATTGCAATACACACGCTCATAGCAGATTTTCGTAGATATTTTTATTAGTTCATCTACTTAGCTCTTATTTAGCCTTAAATAAAACCAGCCCAGTATTGGTCTGACAATGTGGTCAGATTGCAAGATGTTAAAGATTGAAAGTTAGGGTACTGTCGGGTTAGAGGAGGAAAGTGAAGAGAGAGGTTATGTATCCTTTGAGAACCATGAACTACTCTTGTATAAACACATATAACATTTACAGCTAAATAGCCAAAGATACAATAATTTAATTTGCTGAGGAACTAGGGCTATTACCAATGGTTGCAAAATATAACCAGGAAAAGTTATATACTTGTGGGGACTGCATCTCATTCTAGGGCAAAACAGAACATGTATATTTTTACACCATCAATTTTATTTTGGTCTTTCTGTCATATATGCCTTCCTATATTTTGAAACAACTCCTAATTAAGTTTAAAAATTAATTATTTTTTAAAAGGCTCCTCAAATCCTGCATATACTTTATAGCTAAAAACCCCAAGAGTCCTCAGGAGATGAGTGCTGTAGAGCAAAGGGGCAACCTCTGGAAATGCCACCCTGCATGACTCTCTCCTCCAAGTAAGAAGTTCTTTTCTTCTCTAGAAAAAAAAACTTAGTATAATTAAGAGGCAATGACCAAATCTCATTCAAGAATTAGTGTACTGAGCAGCAAGGACAAATTAGTTTATGAAAGGCATGGGATCTCATCCTGCAGAATCACAGGATGGTGGCTATTACATCACCAAACTGGTCCCTTAGAGCTGTCCCCAGCGCTTCAGGAGCTAACAAGTGTGATGATGGTGTTGCTAAAATAACAATCATGGCCAGGCATGGTGGCTCTCACCTGTAATCCCAGCACTTTGGGAGGTTAAGGAGGGCAGATCACCTGAGGTCAGGAGTTCGTGACCAGCCTGGCCAACATGGCGAAACCCCGTCTCAACTAAAAATATAAAAATTAGCTGGGCGTGGTGGTGGACACCTGTAATCCCAGCTACTCAGGAGGCTGAGGCAGGAGAATCGCTTGAACCTAGGAGGTGAAGGTTGCAGGGAGCCGAGATGGTACCACTGCACCACTGCACTCTAGCCTGGGTAACAAGGGCGAAACTCCGTCTCAAAAAAAAAAAAAAAAAAAAAAAAAAATCATACACTGAATCATAGGCTGAGCGGTGATAAGAGTTAGAACCAGCATGAGCTGAGATATTCCATTATTCCATACTGGTATTTTAAGTTAAGCTGGATACTCTTGGTAGTCAATGCATATGTAAATATCAGATGTGTCAAAGATGAGCCACTACCTTTCTAATATTCCTGCTATGCAGTATAGAATTTAATCAAACAGAATACATGGCAAATCAATTCTGCTTTGAAAAAAACGTTTCTGAAAAGTTGGATAGAACTGGCTCAGACATCAACATTAAAAATAAATTTAGTCAATATGGCAAAATTCCTTTTTAACTCTGAAGAATTAATGGGCATCAATAACTGGAAGAAAGCAAGAAAGTATTATTAACAAAACTATTTCCCCTAGACAGTGAAAATAACAGCTTCCTTATTATAATGGAAAATTGGAACAAAATCTTAATCTATTCAGATTAATTAAGCAAATTTTTCTTTACAAAATAACATTATATATTTTTGTTACCAGTTTTATACAATAGCCCTCAGCAGCTAAACAAATACTATGGCAGGGAAGCCTAATACATAAGCAGGCCAACCGATGGTATAAAGTCATAGTAGTTGACACAAGTTGTCCCAAGAGGAAACAGCTTTTTTTCTTTTTTTTTTTGTAAGAGCCAAAAGTAATTTTTTCTCATTTTCAAAGTAAGATGGTAGATTTTCTTCTGCCAAAAGGATATCATTTTACATTCCATTTACGCAGTACTCTTTATTCAAATGAATCAAAGCGATTCAATACATCAATATTAAACAGCGCAGTCCTGCTTGTCATTTTCTCTCAACCCTATAAAAAATTGCTTGGTTTATGATATGCATTTTTTAGTTGGGATAAAAACGAAAAGAAGAAAAGACCTAAAGCAGATAGTATCTTATTTTCATAAACTATATACGTTTTATTATTTGCCACATAGTGCTCATTAGAAATGAACATATGGTTGAGGCCAGGGCTTTTGTGGCAAAATCAAGAAGATCAGATTTGTCTCTGCAGCATACCAACCAAAAAAGTTGCTCTCTGGTGTGTGCTCTCTTCGGCTGACAAACCAAAGAAATCTGAGATCTTACAAAAGCTGACCTGATCTAAGCCTGGGATTACACACTAATAAAAATACTGGCTGAAGCTACATCACATTGAAAGCTAATTTAACCTGATTTAACAGGTCGTATTCACCACTGCAATCACTGTGAGAGAGTTATTCATGAATTATAGCATCAATTTCACTATTGGAAAAATTTAATAAATCGAAACCTTCTGGCCTTCGTGTTGACAGCAGTTTTTCCAAGCTTTTAAAATAAATTAAAAACAAGATAAAATTAAATAAACACATTACTGGTATTCTGAATGAACTCTTTGATGAATGCTTATAAAATGGGTGTAAAATCTGGAGCTGATTTGACTATGATTACATCAAAGGCAGCAGAAAAAGCAATAAATATTCTGTTATGTACATTATGTTAATAATGACAACAGGCATGCCTAAAGTTCACTATACATTATAAAAACTCCATTCCAGTATTCCTGAGCTCAACAAGTTTTCTTAGCCCAAAAAGAATTTTAAAAAGGCCATACCTCTGCAAACTGAAACAAAGCGGATGTTTGACACTGCTTTGTAGAAGCATCAGGGTGGGATGTACTTGAAGATATCTGAAAGGAAACGAGCAATTCTTAATGCACAATGACATTTTTCCACATCAGACCATAAGATTCTGCCATATATTTTCAACTGTAGACACTGATAAAGATTTAAAAATGAGTCGTTACCCTCAATCCCTTTAGAAGAGCATTGTAATTGATAAGAGAAGACAAAGGCCATGTTTCTAAAAACAGATGATTATAAAGAACAAAGACTGAGTATGGCTCATTTGCTATGTCTTTGGTAAGGGTACCAGGTATATATCAAATAGCAGTTAAGAAGACCTGTTGAAATAAATTTCTTTACTTAAAAAAAAAGGAAAAAAATGTGTATTATTAAAAGCTGGAGGCTGCAAGTAAAGCCACTCCCTCACTCTCTTCCCAACATCACTCCCTCCAAGCTCTTCTCTAGTTAGAGGCAGCTGTGATGCAGTGTTGGTGAAGCATATGGATGCGGGTCAGGGTATCTGGGAGACTGAATCTCAGCTCTGCTACTTACTTACCCACATGACCTTGGCCAGCTCAGCTAAACTTTTTGAGACTTACTTTTCACCACTGTAAATTGATGATGATGAAAATAATCTGCATTTTAGAGGATTATGGTGAAAAAAAAGAAGCCATAAAAGATGTTACCTAGCATGGCACCAGAACTCAATAAATAGTTTACTAAATATGAAAAGTATTTTCTTCTTTCATAGCTCCTGCATCCTCCCAACCAACACGAACACGCACACACACGTGCGCACACACATGCACACACAAACACGCACGCATGCACACGCACGCGCGCACACACACACGCCCGCACGTGTGCGCACGCACACACAGGCACACACGTGGACACACACACGTACACACATGCACGCACATGTGCACACACGCACATGCACACACACACACACACACACGCACACACACGTCAGTGGGTGACAATGAATAGAGTCTGCCACCCTATACTTGATTCAACTAGGGGACCTTTTGTTTCCAGTTGGTAATTATGGTAGCTTCCTTTGACTTTGCTCAGAGGAACATGTGGAAATACTTTTCAAGGACATTTTGGGAGCAAGGTGAGTTAGTAATTTTGGTTCCAAAGTGAAAAATCCTTTTATTCAGCTATAAAACAGGATAAAAGTGGGTCACAGGAGCAGAAAGCCTGGGCATTATAACTTCAGCCCATTCCCAATCCCACAAGTCTTTCCTTCAAGTAACTGTTCACCAACAACTCCATCAAAGGTTACTTACTAAGCAGTAAATCCACCTTCATCAAAACTCTTTAATTACAAAAACTGCTTTTTCATTTTAGTTAAACTGGTTAGAAAAACAACAGGGCCACATAGTTGTACAGTATAAAAGTGATGTTTAGGAATGAGAAAGAATCAGGAGGCTGGGCACAGTGTGGCTCACGTCTGTAATCCCAGCACTTTGGGAGGCTAGGTGGATCACTTGAGCCCAGGAGTTCAAGACCAGCCTGGTAACATAGCAAGACACCGTCTCAAAATAAAAATAAAAAATAATTAAGTAGAGAGACTGACTGAGTAATTAATTGTATCCACTGCTGAAGCCATCAGGAAAATTTCGTTCTACTGTGCTTTTTAATCAGATAAGCATTTTTAGAATAAATATCAGTAAGAACAATAAATATCAACCAAATCCAATTTAACAAACTAGGTAGAAATAAACCATTTTATCCATTGTAAGATCTAACCAAGTGTTCTGAAGACATTCACGGATAACATTTTAGAACTTTTCTTGGTCAAACCATGAATCTTGTCATTTCAAGTGACCGCCATGTGCAAGTATGACAGAATCCAAAAATGAACCCAGAGAAATCTTCCTTAAGTCTTAGGAATTATAAACTCAGTACAACTTATTTCAGACATTACTTTTCATCCCTACCAATCCTTTATAAAAGTTAGAAAAAAATAAACAATGTATATAAGGGGAAATACATAAATATTGTAGGTTATACCTAAATACAATACATTCCTTTAAGAATTAAATCAGGCAGTGAACAAAATAGAACCAGTGTTATAATCTATCCAATTTTGTGAAAAAGTATCTCATAAGTTCTAAAAAAAAAGGGGGGGATGTTATTATAAATTAATATTAAGATAAGGATTTCAATTAATAAATACATAGGAGCTCCTGGAGATAGAGACCTTTTATATAAAAGCAATAGGATCAGGGATCTCTCTGGATCTTAGAAATGCTGTTAAAAGCCACAAAAGTGTACACATGCTAACATATCCAAAATTTCCTGTGAAATTTTAGAGGTTCCATTAGATCTTTAAAGGTTCAAGGATCATCTCTTAAGCCATTCTGCTTTCAAAGTTGGGACCAATCTTATACGCTTATAACTGCTTCTGAAAAAAAAGAGTGCAGGCTGAGCGTGGTGACTCATGCCCTGTAATCCAGTACTCTGACAGGCTGAAGCGGGAAGATCGCCTGAGATCAGTAATTCAAGAACAGCCTAGGCAACATAGCGAGACCCTGTTTAAAAAAACAAAAAAAAAATTAGCTGGGCATGGTGGCATGCGCCTGCAGTCCTAGTCATCAGGAGGCTGAGACGAGAGGATCCCTTGAGCCCAGGAGTTCCAGGTTACAATGAGCTACGATCATGCCACTGTACTCTAGCCTGGACGACAGAGTGAGACTCTGACTCTAAAAAAAAATAAAAAATAAAAAATGTTCCCCCTGTACAAAACTGTAAAACAGTTGGGCAAACACCAGGAAGGATGACAGTGGTGAAGAAAGTATGGTCGAAGACAATTCAAATGATCAAGGAAAGACCAGGTGGCTTAAAGTTTAAGAAAAAAATTTATCAATTAATGAGGGCTCATACTGAGTTCTAGAGTAAATTAAGATATTCTGAGCAGTCTTAAACTCTAGACTTGATATCAAGGATAATGTGCTTTTATACACCATCTCTTTGAACCAGTGTCAAGAGACCTACTGAGCTGAATAAGTCTGACAAAAGATGACTTTGAAAACTGCCAACCTCATGCTAAAGTTTCAATTAAGATGAAGGTGTACTAAAAAAAGAAAAGAAAAAGAAATGCATAGATTAGTTGCATAGCCAATAACCATGAGCTGATTCTGTCTTCTGTTTTATTAAATAAACAATCAATAAATTACTAAATTCTAATAGCAATTCAATATATTCTTAACCTTACTATCCATGAGTAAAAATTAGTAATGAGGTTGATAATATTTAGTATGACTTTAACGATAAGCTTCTACAAATGCATAAACGTAGTTATTTCTTAATTAAGAACTCTAGAGACCCAAAATACCTTTTCCAAAATTGGATTCTATTTTCCCACTTATGGTTGAGCTGAGCAAAGTTCTTCATTGCTTTCAGTTACTGTTATCAGCCCCAATTTAAGCCCACTTTACAATTTCCTCGTTAGTTAAGTATCAATTGTAATATATTACCTCGGCAAACTGAAACAATGGTGACTTCTGACGTAATTCAGGAGATTCTGAAACATCAGGCCTGCATGTGCCAGAGGATACCTGAAACAAAGAAAGATACCATATTTTCTTTTGTACTATTTACTGTGTTAGGTAAACATTTAATGCTCTATCTTCATTTCTGATCTTTATTATCAACAACAGTTACAGAAACATCACTTTTTAATCAAGTCTTTTTCTCAGGATATACATTTCCTCTTTTATCTCAATGCTAACATTGACCCACTTTTGCATTTAGGTGAGAATTGCTTTGGTAGTCAACTGTTATTCAAAAGTCATAGGAGGCTCAGAATGTTAGAGAGGGAAGGATTTCATTATTCCTCTGATCTAAACCCCTCACTTTTCAAAGATGAAGAAACTGACACCTCCCCTCCCAATGCTAAAAAATCCCCTTAGTCTTTATTGAAACACTGATCACCACAAGATGTAAATATTTATTTATTGTACTTCCTCTCCCAGGGGCTTTATTTAATGCATTATCTCCAACACTGCCTGGGTACAACGTAGATACTCAACAAGTATTTGTGGAAAGAACTAATGAAAGCTGACAATAGTTCTCTTAATCCCAATTCAGTGTGATTCCTGCCCACTTTCCTGAATAATGAAGTTAGAGAGTCTAGGGGGAAAAATCATCTTTCACGTTAAAGAAAAAAATGAAAGTTACAAATACTTTTTAATAACTTGTTTTCTGATTACAAAATAATCCAAGTTCACTGTTAAAAATCTGAAAAAAAAAAAACCCACCAAAATGAAGAAAAATCACCTACAATGTTACCTCCCAAAGATAAGCACTGTTAATACTCTTATATATTCTTCCAGTTGTGCATGTAGGTAATTTTTAAACGAAAATAGAACATTCTACTGCAGTTATGGAATGTTCTTTTTTTAAAAAAACTTTAATATTAATTTTTCTGCATCACTAAGTCTTCTCCAGTGTAATTTTAATAGCTGCATGTGATTATATTTGATGGGTAAATCCTATGGAAAGAGCCACTAGTCACCCAGATCATGCTCCTAAAAACAGTTTCTCACTGACCCTCTTAAGACACTGAGGATGTGTTTCTCTAACAATGTCACAGGCCACGGGGCAGGAGCAAACATTTGAAATTTTAATTGTCACCTTTGGATTTTAAAGAGTAATGGTCACCTTCTCCCAGAGAGAAGCACATTAGTGAAGGTGCAGAAGCTTTAATTAATTTGCCACCTGTGGTCTGGCTGCAAAGCCTGACCCTCTTATTGTCACTGACTATTTGATATGCTGTGCCAAATGTCCCACCAAGGGGACACAAAATGAACTAAAAAGAAGGCCAACAAATCCTGAAATTTATAGCCACAAAAAACTGGGAACTCCTTTACTGGAAGAATACCTGAACAAAATATATCTTTATAAGTTAGAAGTATTTTTAAAAAATCAACTTCTCTGCTTTATCAAAAAACCTATGTGTTTGACTCCTAGATTATTTGGTAAATAATCAAAACTTTATTTACATTCAAGCTTAGGACTTTTTGAAAATTATAAAATGTCTTCATAAAGCTTTAATAAAATAGGTGTGCATAAGACAGAAATCTATAGAAGATATTTGGAATTAAATGTGTTATTATTTAGAGTAGCTACACTGCATAAAGTCTATATAACATATATGCTTATTTCAGATCCCACAATGCACAAGAAATAGTGACCACTTAGGAGGAGGTAAACTGCCCTATGGCTTAGAGTTCATATTAACAGCATGAAGAAAATTCAACTTTCTTTTAACTGTCATTTATAGATTATTTGGCCACAACAACACATCAATTCAGAAAGTTGAAAAGTTCATTAATACCCTTTGCAAATCTTTAGGATGGATGGTCTCATATAAAACTTCCTATTTGAACACATAATTATGAAGGCATCTATAATCCTGCACATGGTTTGTCAATTTTAGCATGCAATCAAATAAGTCTACACGTTTGTGCTTATCATGCTCCTGACAAAGAGGGGATGCACAATGAATATCTGTTGATTAACTTAATTCTCTCCCTATGTATGTGAATAGGAAGAATCTCACATACATAGTGACCAGGCCAGGAGTACAACAAATGCTATTCAATGGCTAAAATAACAGTAATAGAATCACTAATGCTGTGGATTTTACTCTAGTGGACCATGTCCTCTCTCAAAACCTAGTTACTCTTACTTTAAAGCATTACAGATTTTGCATACATCTTCAGTGTAGTATAGTGGAAACAGCACAAAATTAGGAGCCAGGAGAATTGGGTTAGTACTAAGCTATGTAGTTAGCCGACTTGGTTAGCTGACCCTCTAGTCCACAAAAGAATAGAGACAACGTATCAGAAGGGGCCAAGAGGGCAGACAAAGAAAAGAAAAAAGAAGCGGGCTGGGAAAGAAAGAAACAATGTCAGCAGCAGGATAAGAAAAGAAGAAGACAGAAAAGCTGTAAAGAACAGATACAAATGTTTCATAAAGCACTGGAGTCTGTCTAAAACAAACTGAATAGGGAAATAGCCCCCAAAGTTCTCTAGAAGGCATCAGCTCAATGCAATAATTATTTGCAACCGTAATTCTAAGTTGTCAAGGTAAGAAAAACTGTAAAACACATCACTTATTAAGAAGGCAGAAATCCGTGTGACACAGGTTAGACATATTTCTTCTGGGGATCTAAAATCTCAAAACATAAAAACAGTTCAATGACATGGCAAATATAAACATGAAGAATTCATTATTGAGTACCTGATAAGCAAGCCATCCCATAAAATGTATATATCTGTGCATACACTGATCTACACATGCATTTGATAAAGAAATAAGAAATTCTATCTATATAAAAGGGAGAGAATACTTCCCACAAAAGGCTCCCATTTGAGCAATGTCATTATTCAGAAGGTTCCAGAGGTTGTGAAATGTTTAAAATATTGAGCTATATCATCTTGATGTCAGCATTTAAAGTACTTCATTTATTTTTATTAGGTGGGGCACACTTTTTATAGATAAATATCAATTTTGTAATATCTATTCCTATGCTAGAGCCAGTTTACTTTCTAAATACAAAATAAATGGCCAAAGACATTTGTTCATTAATTAAGAGGAAAGAAAAAATATTAAATAAGTAGCGGTTAAATAAGGGAGAAAAAAACCCAAGAAGCTGTTTCTAGAAATAATCTCTGAAATAATCGGTAAAGCCACTAGGTGTTGCTATACGCCCAAAAACGGAAATAGCTAAAGGGATTTTTGTTAAGTACATACTCATTTGATTTACCCAAATTCAATCCTCTCCTTGATTTAGCTATAATTCTCAATAACCATGGAAGGGGAGTGATTAGTATAATTAAGAATTTCAATAATGTAGTATTTTTTTCACAGGAGCAATTCATATAGTGAAATTGAATACATAAAAATGTGAACTGGCCTCCTGATACAAAACAAGATCAAGTCAGTTACATGCACTGTGAGTAGTTTGGAAAGCTAGGTTGTTATCATGAGCCTGTCCTTACTTTGCAAGACACAAGACCACAACCATGCACTGCTGGCATGAACACATGGTCAACAAAAGGGGTATTGCACTGGTAGTATCTGAGCCATACATTCCTACCCTTGCTAATTCAAACATTTATTGATTACTCACTCATTCAACAAATACTTAATAGATACCTATGACATGCCAGCCACAAAGACTGCTACTTTCAAGAAGCTTATATTCTACTTGTATCTAGTAGGTGTTAGGGAATAAAACGTTGACCAAAGGAAATGTGCCTAACTAACACTTAGTTGCTTGCAACTCATGTGCAGGGGACAGCAACATCATATACAAAAATGTAAGTGCATAATGGTGGAATATGACAAGGTCTACAGGAGGATGGAGAAGCAGCCTTCATTCTGCGTGGGAACAGCTGGAAGGAAGATAGGTAACGTCTAAGACATACCTTAGGAAAACCAGGAGTTCTCTCACAAGTGTAGAAACGATGCGGTAACAGGAGGTGGAAAAGTATGAAGGCAAGAACCCTGTGTGTTTGAGAAAGTGACTTTCTCAGTGTGGCTGAAGAATACATGCATCGGAGTATAGTGGGAGAATCTGAATTCTACATGAAGAAGTTTGAAAATTGGACTGGAGGCAATGAGGAGCCAGCTGAGGTTTTCAGTCAGAGAGATGTGTAGTCAGGTAATTCTGTCAGTGGAGTGCAGGGTGATGCTGGCTGGGGGTGACTGGAGGTAGGAGGCTAACTGGAAGATTACGGAAATAAGCCAGCTGAGATGTGAGACCCCAACTGAATCAAAGATGGTAACTGCCAGGCTTCAGTAACTGTCTGGCAAGAAGTCAGAGCTGAGGGAAAGGGGTCAGAAATACAATGCCTGTGTTTCCAAGGTAAGTTAAAAAGGAAATTTGAGAGATGGAAAGAGGTCTGGATGGAGGCAGTGGGTGTCTTTTATGAGAAGAGATGGTTTTGGGGTAGACGATTCCATCTGAGAGTTAA
The DNA here is from genome assembly GCF_003255815.1 of Theropithecus gelada. Taxonomy (NCBI): domain Eukaryota; kingdom Metazoa; phylum Chordata; class Mammalia; order Primates; family Cercopithecidae; genus Theropithecus; species Theropithecus gelada. Next base: position 27,763,427 of record NC_037669.1, on the reverse strand, counting down.
AGGAGAAGCTGGTTACCAGCGCACTGCACTTGGCTACCTGATGCCAGTGGTGCACCACATCTGAGAAGAGTCCCTGGCCGCCATGGCGGGCATAACCGAACAGCAGCACAGAGCTGAGCACTCCCACAAGCAGAACACATGTCGAGTCATCTGGCTACATGGAAGAACACATCCTTGGTTTTCCTCAGGGCACTGGGGCTGCTGGAGTATGGATTTTACCCCATGAGTCAAGTTCTCCTAACACTATAATCTGTGTGGCTGAGCACCAGTATGAAAGTCCAGAACAGACTCCAGGCCACTTGTAAAAAGAACTGCAGTAGCAATTGAGATAACTCAGATCACCTGTCTCAGTTTCCTCATTTGATAGAGTAGATACAATGCCACTCTGCCTACTTGCCTTCTTCACAGGAAACTGTGAGAATAACATGCAACAGTGTACATCACTGTGCTCTCCAACAACCACCTAATTGACAATAACCACACCTCTCTTGTGAAGGATGCCTCCTTTATCTTCCTGCTCTCCACCCTTCTCTTTTGAGCCCAGCTCTCTTTCTGCCCACCTTCCACACTACCTTTGCCTTCATCTCTGAGAGCCCAAGGAGGATACTCAGTGTCATCAATGCAGCCTAGGGACTTATGGAGGATATGTGATTGTAAATCAAACTGGGTAAAAGGACCCAATTCTCTGGGCTTGAGCCCCACTGTGGACAGATGGTAGAGGCTGGGCTCTTTGGCTGGATGGGCAGGTCCAGCCAAAATGGGCAGTGAAGAGTGACATAAAGGGGGAGCCACCCAAGAAAAGAGAAAGCTCAGAGAGCTCATTTCCTTTGCAGGGTAGAATTTAAATAAAGTAAGCTATAAAACTTTGGGAAGGGAATAAAAGTTTTGATGAGGTTCAGGTAGGACATTGGGGCAAGGAGTTTGGAATTCAATAGATTAAAGTATTCTGGAATAGTCCAATACAGTAGCCTAAAGGAAGCACATATCTAATTAATTCAAACACACCAACAAGCAGAAACATAAATTGCCTCATTTCATTGACGTTAGAAATTAGAATAAAGAAAGTGAAAAGTTTCCATTTTATTTAAATCTGTATTTGTTTGAAATTGTTAAAAACTCAGCATTTAAGATGTGGACATAATCATTCCTTTATTCAACAAATATTGGTAAAAATAAACTTTTCTCTGTCTCAGATTTTGCCTATCTCATCATTTAATGAAAAACGATGTGGCTTTAAATCCTAGTATTATGAATTTCTCATTCTATGACCTTTGAGAAGTTATTTCACCTCTCTGACCTAGTTTCCTCATTTATAAAATGGGGAAAATAATAAACTAGCCTCATAGGGTTCTTGAGAGAATGAGTTACTCAATGTCAACTGTAAACACAGTGCCTGGCCCCAGAAAGCACTCACAAAATGCCCCTGCTCTGGCAGCGATGAGCTTCAGTAAGGGTGCAGCACAGGTCAGCACGCAGGAGAAGTGGCCAGAGCTAAGGTTGGACGGGCAGAGGCGGAATCATCAAGGCCCCTGTGTGCTGCAAGAAGACTGAAGCTAGTTCTCCCGGGTTGGAATCCCAGTTCTGCCACTTTGTAGCTTCACCATCATGGGCTGTTACTTTACCCTTCTCTGCCTGTTTCCTCACCTAATGGTAAATATTTACTTATAAGGTAAATAAGACTTAACTCACAGAATTGTTACAAGGATTAAGTTACTCTTATGTAATACACTTAAGAATTGAGCCTTGGAAAAAATGTTCAATACATGTTAGTTGTGATATAATAACAACTATTCTCCAGGCAAGTGGGTAGACCTACTGCAGTTTAAATCTTGTCATTGTTTTTGATCCCAACTTTCTTAGTCTTCCAGTGACAATACTTACATATAATACAATATGAAATTTTTTAAAATATAAGACATTATACAGTTTATAATAAACTCTAAAACTAAATATAATCAGTGTTATAAGGTATGAAACTAACAATATGGGATATGAGAGATTAGAATAAGGAGGGAATTGAATTGGCTCAGGCAATCATAATCATGAAGGACTTCCTAGAGGAGGTGACAGATTGGTATTACAAACTTACAAGGCAAAATATATTTATTACAGGTTCAGTATCCCCTAATCCAAAAATCTGAAATGCTCAAAAAAATCTGAAACCTTCTGAGTGCTAACATAATGCTAAAGGAAATGCTCACTACAGCATTTCAGATTTCATGTTTTTTGGATTTGGGATGCCCAAAAGGTGAGGATCATATAAATATTCCCCCCAAAAAACCCTCCAAAAACTGTAACTCTGAAGTACTTCTGGTCCCAAGAGTTTTGAATAAGCAATATTTAACCTGTATTTTTGGAGTTTAAGAAATTTTGATATATAAGCTTTAAACATTTTAAAATGGGCAGATCATGGTGAACAAATGAAAATCAATGTGATTTCCTTTTAAGCTAGAAGTATCATGTGAAGAATTTGCTATATCTAAAAACTTGAACCTTAAGACAGTATCAGCTTCGTGCTGTCTGGTTTGTTCCCTGACGTGCCTGATACATAGAAGGCATTCAATAAACACTTGTCATGTAATTAAATGTAAGAAAAGATGGCACACAGTTCGGCACTGTTCAATTCTCAGAGAACATGACCTTTACAGTCCTTTTATGGAGGTATGCCATCATCTATTAGCATCTTCTCCACTAACCTGACACTAACTCAGCTACTCTGCTGACTTTGGACTTCCTATACTGATTTCTCCCAGATATTAAAAAACTATCTCCTTCTTGAGCACCTGGTGATAAAGACAGTAAATTACAACTGTAATTTCTGCTAAGTTTTCAGTAGACAAGGAACTCTCTCTCTCTCTGTGTTTGTTTGTGTGTGTGTGTGTGTGTGTGTGTGGTGTGTGTGTGTGAATGTATGCTGGTAAAGCATATTACAGCCTGTGGGAGAAATGTCTGATATAATTTAAACTTGCAAGTTGAATATGAAATGCCTAGAATAACTTAACTAATGGCAATAATATTATATACCTGTAAGAATTATTTGCAGGAGAGTTAAAAGTGCCTTACAGGTTTTATTTAATTAATCTTCACTGTAGCCTTGAGATTTGAAGGCAAGCAGATATTATTATTAGCTCCACTTCACGGGATGGAAGGCAAAGAAAAAAGTGGCTTGATCACTACTTTACTGTCATTATCTGTTGGCTCCAACAAAACAGGCATTCTAAAAGCACAGACCCAAAGTCTAAGGTACTTCTCATATATTTGAAAGTTTGGCTTCAAACAGTCATTCAACTACATAGATATTGATACCTTTGAAGCTTTTCATCAGCTATAATTAATCTGCCTAACTTATATTCTACTTTTCTCCAACCACCCTCCCCTTCTGTTCTAGCCAAGATGAATTTATGTTGCTCACTTAGGTCTGATACTGGATGTCATCCTTTCTGAGATTAATCCAAACTGTTGTATACATGATATGGTGAATAACTGCCCCTTCCACAATCTGAATTATATCACTCCCTGCCTTGTTTTTTAAAATTTAATTTAGCTTTCCATTTTTATTAAAGTAACTAACAAATATAACAGATTTCTAGTCCTGGAGATTACTTCTAGAAATTCTAGATCAAGTACTGACAATTTATTGTATTTTCATCTTTAGATAACTTTCTGGTATGAAACACAAGGGCTTAATTCTCTGCCTTCTCATTAGTTCTTCCCTGAGTGTGATGTGAACATGATTACTTTTATTTGTTCTGCATTTTTATTTGTTTCTTTAAAGTTAAACAAAAGAAAAAAAAAAAAAAGGGAGACATTCATTTAAACTTCTGGGCATTCTATTGAATAGACAGGCTCTCATCTCTGCTGCAGCTCCCTGTCAGCCTATTTTTGTCTGGCACTTACATTTTACGGATTAAACAACTACATTTGATTTCTGATTTAAATAATTTGTTGTAATCTCATATTCACTGGACACACTCCTTTCCATTTCCTTCATTATTATGGGGTTATTTACTAATGAGACTTCTATGCTTCTATTTTAAAAGGTCTCGGTAGTGACATGCTTAGTCTGCTATTTTGAGCCAGGAGTCACTCCTTTATGTCTTTCTTGCTCAGTGTATCGATTTTGCTTCCTCAATCAATAAATTCTCTAACAACCAACATTGTTTAAAATAATTTATCCCAAAAATTTATGTATTTCAATGTACTCTGGGTATAAAAAAAAGGCCGATTATGTGAAAGTAAAAGAAATAAAACAAACTATCAAAATGCATCCATTTGCTTAATCACAGACCCAGTTACCACAATGAGACTATAGAATCACGCTAGGCTTAGTAACAGCGGCACATAAAAAACGTTGAAATAATAATGCAAAAAATCTATTATGGTAGATTAAGAATTGATCAGGAGACAGAAAGAAAGAGAATACACAACATTTTGTTTGTTGTTATTTGCCCGTTGATATCTCAAGAAATTATAATTTCTCTCTAAAACTCTAAGTGCATTTCAGGCAGATCTAGGAAGCAGTATAGGCTTTTAATCTGGGACTTTATTATTTCAGTTACAGTAAGCCTCTCTACCTTCTAGAGATTTTTTTTTTTTTTTTAAAGAAATCTATTCCTTATGTTAAGATTTTCATATTTAAAAAATAGTCTTTTGAGGACTTTTTCTATATGGTTAGGTCTCAGGTCAATGAACAAAAGAAAACCTTCTCTGTTTAAGAATAATATTTGAGAATAAGGGTTCTGTCATGGCATTTTTAAAAGCGATTATGATTAGACCATTTTTTGGTGGCAGAATTTTTGTAAAATGTCACTTTGGTCTTACCTCACAGTACCAACAGGCTTCACAGTAATTTTTCTAAATGTCAGAAATATGAAATTTCTGTATTTCTCTTATCTCATTATCCTGCTAGTCTTCTTAGGGAAACATAAGTACATATTTATTACATTTGTCTCATGTTCATCTGCCTATGTATATAAGCCCTTAAAGTTCTATGATCATGTCTACATATCTGGAATAAGACTTCACATAGAAATTCGGGTGCTAATGCAGTCTACTGAGAGCTGTAAAGTAAATTCTCAAACTACCTATATTTAGAGACAGCATTATTTTATACAACTTTCACTGTTTAAATATCTCAAGATTATTTTCAATAATGACCTAAATATCTCTGAGATGCGAAATACTGAATATGAAGAAAGAGTTGTGTTCTTTGAAGTGGTTCTTAAAGACCTAACTGCTACCACCTTCTTCCTTAGCATAGATTCTCTTCTCCCATTATGGTTCCCTTCTTTCAATCGTTTAGCTTTCTTTGATTCTTTAGCTTGAGAATTCTCAAAACATTTCTACTTCAGAGATAAAAAAGGTCCACCACTGTGTTGAGTTGCATGTGTCAAAACTCTGCCTTCTTAAGAAGGAGTAGGAGAACGTCTCATTGAAAAGAGCCCAAAAGGCAAACTTTAAGCAAAAAGGGGAAAAAGAAACCATGCTTTTCTTTGACTAGCATCCATGAGTTCTACAGATGTTGATTTGTTTACATTTGTACTTGAAGTTTAAAAAGAACACTAAATAGATGTTGGGAATGAAACACTACGATAATTCTAATAGTTAAGAAAGATGATGCTGGCTTTCACAATTCAATGCATGCTTGGAAATCATATTGAGTCAGACGTGTTGAAAGGTCAAGTGCATATTATTACTCCAACATTCACCTTTGGAACATGCTTGGGATACTCTACACCTAAATGACAGTTTGATTTGTTAAGAGGTAGCAGCAATGTGTTAGAAAGTGAAACGATGCCTGACAATGCTATTATGTTAGAAACTACAAACATGATGAATAATGAGTATGCAAAGGCACAAAGTGACATGTATGCTTTTCCAGCTGAAGATTAGCAGAAAGTAAATAACTACCAGTGTATTTTTGTACACATTTGTACATTTCTTGCTGCACTGAAGTGAACAGAATCAAAATAATTCTGTTAAATTGAATATATAGTCAACAATTGTGGATCCCACATGTAAACTATAAAAAACAAAAACCTTTTATAATGTAAGTAGGTTATTATCTAATTATATTTCTACAAAAACCACTATTTAATAGCCTTCAAGTATAATAAGTATGACACAATCACAACTAAAAAAAAAAAGTAAAAAATATGACCCAAAATAAAATTGAGTCATTGTTATTTGGCCCTAAACAACAATTCTGGTTGGGGATTGAAAAATTTCCATCTCAAAAACCTGAGTGTGGTAAAATAACATGACCTGTAGGGCAATTCAGTTGGCCTCTGTTAAACGTCTGTGGGAAATAAGGGAATTCTACAAATGCAGACTGTGCATGGTTAACTGCCACTATCTGCCCGTCAAAATCATACCTAAAAATGTTTAGCCAAAGCAGTCCAATAACTAGATCATGAAACCAAGTTCATGAAAGCCTAGGTCCTTTTTCCGTTTTAAAGATTACAACAGGCTAAGCACGGTGGCTCATATTTGTGATCCCAGAACCCTGAGAGGCTAAGACGCTTGAGCCCTAAAGTTCGAGACCAGCCTGAGCAACATGGCAAAACCCTGTCTCTCCACAAAATACAAAAATTAGCTGGGCTTCGGGGTACATGCCTGTAGTCCAAATCACCCAAAGGCTGAGGTGAGAGAATCACCTGAGCCTGGGAGGTCATGATCATGCCACTGCACTCCAGCCTGGGCAACAGAGTGAGAACCTGTCTCAAGTGGGGAAGGGAAAGAAGAATAAAACAATCCTGAAATGCCATGTTTCCTAATTTTCAAAACAGCTGTTTGGAATTATGCAGGTACCAGAGAGACTGACAGTTGCATATTTTTAGCTATTATCTTCCCACTAGCATGTGAACATCACCAAAGCAGAGAATGTTTCGAATAAATGAATTATAGCACCCAACTGACATAACCACGATACAGTCATGGCAAACACCAGTGATCTATATATTGCATTACTACAACCTTACATGTAGGTTCAGAAAACCTCAACACCTGACTTGTGTTTATATCCTCATGGCCTTATTTACACCACTTATTTTACACTCAACACACAAAATACACAGAAAGATCTTAAAGAGAAAGATTATAAAGTTTGTTCATGAGCTATAAACAGTGAAAATGCAGAATGAACAACGTAAACAGACTGTAACTGTGTTCCCAACCCGCAACATGAGCAGAGTGGAGATGGAAAAGGACTGGCTTACCTCTGGTGTGCCAAGAGCATGTTCTCCAGCTAACAGCAGCATACTCAGGCCTCCCATTTGAGTAGGATCTAAATAAGTCAAAAACAAATCATCAACTTATAAGCACAAAGTACATACAATCCACAGAGTCAAAAAGAATACTCATAAAGACTAGCAATTAGAAATCCAGCACAACCACATATAACTTTTTATAAAAAAACTTTTAAAAACTCTTTATGCAACAATAACCTGGCATATATGTGTCTAGTGCTCATACTTTGTGAGCCTCTTGAATACCACTCTTGTCTCACCATTCCAACAGCACTTTCTTCAATACCACTGCTGTTTGTAACATTAATTTATCTTCTAATGTAATGTTTCTTTCCTTACTGCTTGGGGAGTTAAGATAAGATTTTTTAAACAAAAGAGTGTTATTCTCAAATTGTTAATTCTGCCATGTGAAATCAGGACTAATTTTAAAATAATAGGCTATCAGATAACTAGAGAACAGAGAGAAGTTTTCCAATCAGGCCTGTAAAATCTGGTAGGTTTTATTCAAATAACCTTTCTTTAAAGTTTTAAAAATAAATTTACATTAACTGATGTGTTTTTGACATTTTAAATCTTAGGGGTAGTCAAACACATGCCCAAAATGCCTTCAAGGTATAAAATTAATGCTTTTTATGTTATCAAAGTTCTTTGTTTTCACTATTTCAAGAATCAATATAAACAGAGAAAATAAAAACAGCAAAGTGGTAGATCTATAACCCAGGCTGTATCTAAACAAAGAAAGCAGACTTGGGAATAATGGCTCATGCCTGTAATCCCAGCACTTTGGGAGGCCAAGGCAGGAGGATCTCTTAATGCCAGGAGTTTGAGGCTACAGTGAGCTAAGATCGCACCACTGCACTCCAGGCCTGGGTGACAGAGTGGGACCCTGTCTCTAAAAAATTAAATGAACAAATAGAAAATAAATAAAAACAAAGAAGTTATCAAATAAAAGGCACCTGTGTCCTGTAAGTCTGTCCTGAATTAAAATTCAGAAGTGTAATGAAAGAACATATGTCAAAATGCCTAACTCGGTGTCTCTCCTCGTGCATATAAGGCCCTTAATCAATGTATATTTAATTTCAGGAATCTACAATTGAAAATGAGGATCAGTCATAATGTTGCACAAAGAAATTTAGTTGTTTCTTTTCTTTATTGGGTTAAAGATAGGTCCTTAAGTACATCTTTGTATACAACCGCTCTTAGGAACTCATAAAACAACTGTGACTACATGTTATAAATAGTTTTAAAAAAAATTGCAAAAAAACTTCTGAGGTAGTAAAAAAAATGGGTAGGGGTTGGGGGAAGAGGTTATTAAAGGAAAAACTATGTTACCAAAAGATCAGGGGGTCAAAAAATAGCTCAGCATTGGAAGGCAGCCACATAGGAAGACACATACAGAGAAAACGCAGACAAACAGTAGCTGCTTTGATGAAACAAGGCTCTCTGGCGTTGTTTTAAGACTCCAACTTTAACTAAATGTTAAGTTTAAGAACTACTGTGGCTGCAGAAATAGATACTTAAATCTACTTAAAAATTAAGAGGGGGAAATGAATTTGCTAGAAAATAAATGTTTAGTTTGGTTCTTTAAAAGAGAAATACTTTTGCAGCTGTCATCCTAGAGATCAGGAGGATTGGATGATAGCTTTCTAAAGATAAAAATGTGTTAGTTCAAATTACAAAGTAAAATAGGAACATGATTATGTGATAATTTATATACCAATGTGACTTTGTAATAAGTTTGCTATACAGATACCAAAACATAGGCCAAGAAATTACCAACATCCTTTATATTAATTCACACTTACATAATGTTATTTAGAACTATCAAAAACATATTCACATACATAGGATGCTTTCTTTAGTGCAATTCAATGAAAGGGCTTGCACTAAATTACAATATACACAGCTTTCCCTTCTTGGAAATCATACATTTGGTAATATGGGGTTATTGAGAATTGCAAAATGTCATGTGACAAGGACTACTGGGCAAACAAAACAAAAGAGATTCCATATTGAGGAAAACAATCTGGCATTTAGAAGCCCTCTATTGTCTCTTAGATTCACATGCCTAAGTACCAGGTTTTAATTAAAGACAAATCAGTTCACTTTCATCTTGTTGAAAACGAACATACCTGGAAATATCAGATCAATGTTATCCGCTATATGCAAGCCTATCAAGAGTTCTGAACATGGATTTGCAACATATAACCCAAGCCATTATATAATGAGATAAATGCAAGGAAGGTGTTATCCTTCTTTCCTGTACTTTCTTTTGAGAACACATATCTTAAATACTGATCTGTAAAGATCCTGTTTGAAGTCTGGGTTCGACTTTCGATTTGCAGGTAAAAGGCAGATTAATAAAGTATCAGAAACGGTGCTACAAAAAAGATATCTTTCATAGCTTTCTGCAGTTCACCCACAATTGTTATATGGTTTGTGAAGAGCAGATGTATGCAAAAAAAAAAAAAAAAAAAAAAAGGCAACAACACCAACAAACTACATACCCTGATCTAGATTGAGAATTGGGAGAAAAAGCAATGGATGTTACATGATGCCCAAAGAAATTCAGCTGGATGCCAGTCATCTATATACTCTTTCTGGGTTCTGATAATACGATATTTTAGAAAGTACTCCAACTGATATAACCTGGGAAGTCCAGAAAGCTCACCAAGACTATCTAATAACAAGTGGTTTGAAGATAAAATTGTACAAAGTGACAGCTAAAGCAAGGACAGATATCTATGTCTGACTCTTCTGGGATATGTAGAAGCATCATTTTGGGAGTTTATTTAGAATGACACTACAGACACCCACATAGCAATCACCTGCATCCTTCCCCACCACCCCCCTAGAATGCTGCCATTATGTTAGACTTCATTTTTTAGAGGCAGGGTCTTGCTCTGTCACCCAGGATGGAGTGCAGTTGTAAGGTCACAGCTCACTGCAGCCTCGAACTCCTGGACTCAAGTGATCCTCCCATCTCAGCCTCCCAAGTAGCTAGGGCTATAGGCACATGCCACCACACATGACTGATTAAAATAATATTTTTTGTAGATTATATAGAATACTGCCACACACTTTATATACTATGAATCACACAGTGAACTATAAAGTCTTGTTAAATTTATTGGTTATTAAAAAAATGTGTTATCACAATATCACTCAACCTCTTTCCACAACCTTTCCATATGCAAATAGCTCAATACTCTGATTTGGAAGAAAATTTGCTTCTAATACCGAAATAGGAACCCTATAGCTCAATCGCAGCATCACTGCCTTTCCCCTGCTCAATCTGCTAATTTCATCTGGCAAACTCCTCTTTTGATTACTGTATTGCAATAGCTAGGGAAGACAGAGCCACTTGCAGGGTGAATATAAGAACTTTATTTCATGGTAATACATGATTTAGCATACCTTACCACCCAAAGAGCACTAAAGGTCCCATAACAAATGGCACCGTCTGGAATTTTAAATTTGTCTGACCCATACATGAATGGACACAAGAGGAGACAGATAGGATGGGAATTCTAAGACACAGCTGTCAGGTCCATCTCAGATTTGTGATGTACTTGTTCATATTCGTGCCCTCAATGTTTCCAATACCCAGATGATCTACATGATTGTGGCTTTTTAAGTAGCATGATAACTAAGGTGCATATTGGGATGGCTTACTGGTGTGTATGTGTGTGTAAGCCGTTCTGTGAACATAAAATTTCCAAGGCTTCTAACAATCTCCATGTTGCTGTCTACTTTTCCATACTGTCAATGTCAGGAATTCACATATATTTATAATGACACTACCACTGAGGCTATATACCCTTTTTAAAATTACATGTATTCTATATATATATTATGATCCAATGCTTGAAAATACGCTATATCTTTGCCACTGCTTAATATTGGTCATACATTTTGTCCCCCTGCCCCCTGTATTGTTTAAAATGCTGCCGAAATGTACTGCCCTGTCCTTAAAGAACAGGTGGAAATAGTGTCTCAACTCACCAGCCATTCCAAAGTTAAGCTGAGGCATTTCTTCAGTCTTTGCTTTCTTGGGGCTTGGCAAGTCTCTTGAAGAGTCAGATGGGAAGGCCCAAAGTTTCTTTCGTGGATTGACAGTGGGTGTTGGGGATTTCACAGGCTTGTTTGTGGTAGGACACCATTTGTAGCCAGGATTTGCTTTCATAAATGCATCTTTATACTACAAAGAAAAGGACAGATAGTAGATTTTAATTAACAAATAGACTGAAAAAGTTCTAAGGGCTGTCACACCATTCCCCTATTTAGATACCAAGTGAGAAGAACAATTTCAGTGACTTCTGTGGCTCTCCTTGTAGAAGAATGACAATCTCAGCATAGGGTTCTAGAGATAAGACATGGAGTTATCTAATCCATTTATGGGATAAGCATTCAGAAGCTGTATACTTTGTGTTCTTTAATCCTCAACTTTAAAAAGTAGTATCCAAAAAGCTTTCTGACCTTGGTGGGGAGAGGGAGTTGTTTATAATGGAATGAGCCTAGGGCTCTGGAGACAGAAGCAGGTTCAAACCCTCAAATTTCCACTTAGGGCTACAGTAACCAAGGAAGAGAAGGTAGCTTCTCTGTGCCTCAACCTTAGATTCCATAAACTGAGAATAATACCACCAGTGCCGAGGGTTGTTGGAAGCAGTGGTGCATAGTGCATCGACCATTTCTTTAGCTAGCTGTGGACATTAAGCAAGTTATTAAACCTTTCTCAGCCTCAATTCCTCCACTTACAAAGTGTAACCACACTTGCCACCATGCCAGGGGTCTGCAATGAGCATACATAACTGAATATATAAACAAGCTCTAAGAGCGCTGATATGTGATGTTGCAATAATCCATCACAAACTTTGTCTTACTTGGAGGTTTCAGCCTTCACTGACAACATCTTTCTCCTTCATTTTTCTGTGGCTTGCTCCTGTTACCATTTCTCTCAATTCTGCTACCTTTTATGTCTTGCATGACAATAACATGAAGCAAAATACATTTATTGCTATTTGTTACATATTGCCAAAAGTTATCTGTTAAGAATGTATTTTCCACATATTCTTCAATTTTTATTATTGCTAGATATTTTATTAAATTAATACAATTCATTCAATCCCATAAGCTTGCCTTTTAAAATGGTAACTTAATGTGTGACATTAACTCATTATAACCTCCAAACAGCTTTTAATTTTACCCAATAGTCTGAAAAAGGTCCTTTCTCCTTGGTATGTACTTTCCTTATACCAAGGCTATACTTTTTTTCCTATCATTTCTCTTTAAATCATATAAATGAAAACTGTGATGTAGATAATTATGCAATGTTAACTGACAATGGTGTAGAATTATTTCATGTTATCTTAACTCAAAAGTTTCTGAATAATCCATTTTTTTTAACCTGTAAGATATATATGCCTATTGATACATGGATACATGTAGAAGGAAAGTAAGCATAAAAAAACTGTAGAATACAGTCCCATTTTTCTTACAAAAATAATTAAAATTGGACACAAGGCCAAACTAGAATTTACTATCAAAAAGCAGAACGTGTCAGGAGTTATCAAATGTGATACAAGAGACACACTACCACAGTGCATTCATGTGCATGAGGGATTTACATATTAAGCTGAGGCAGACAAACAGCTCTGCCTGCTGTCTGGAAGTGGAAAGTGACAAATGGCAGGGTGAGGTGAAAATGGAAGTAGCAGACGCATGCATCATTATTGTGTCCCAGTAAAAGCACACAGGCCGGGTGTGTCAGATGAACAGTCACTTGAACAAAGGTCACCACTTTATAAAGTGTCAAAAGACTTTCAAACAGATTGATTAACATATTTGTCATGATAAATAAAATTATCTATTTTTGGGAGGGAGTAGTTTAAAAATTTTAAGAAGGAAGTCATAATTGTGGAAAATGCTAGACAGGTGTCACCAGAATGATGGCCAGCATCAACTAATTTTAAAGCACCAATCATACCAACAGAGTCCAGCTTAAACTAATTTACAATGGGGAGCTGGTGCTGAAAATCACATAGAGCAGTTATAATCACCACATCCCAATTTCTCTTGCATGTATTCCACTCACCTATCCACATCTCAAATATTCTGTGAGCACTGACTAGATGACAGACACTTGCTAGACACTGGGGAGAGAAAAGAGTATGAATTTGATGGAGTCCCTGTCTTCATATTGCTTACAGTCCACAGTTTACAAAAAAATATATAATTTCTTTTTACACATGGTCCATAAGGCTGGACCATCGCTTCCTCTGGCTCAGGCAGGAAAAATGGTTTTACAATGGATCTGCAAAAGGGCTACCTACCTATATGAGTTGGAATAACAGAGGGCAAGAGAAAGGCCGGGAATACGTGGGGTTTTATGGAAAACAATAACAGAATTTACTATAAGGGTCTACACTCTGTAACGGTATCACAATATTAATCTTGCAGATTCTAAAACTCAATGTAGATGTTCAAAACCACGTTCATGAGTTCAATCAAGTATACATTGAGTGGAAGAGTTAAGAATGTGAGAGAGAGAGAACAGAATAACACACAGTCTTTGTCCTTAAGGAGTTTGAAGTTTAGATACAGATGCCATCAATTCATGTAAAAACACAAGTTAACACAAGCAGTATATGAGCATCAAGCGAGGGTGGAGGCAGGAAGAGCCTCAGGGTATGAGGATGTCTATCTGTTCTTGGAACCTGGCACTTCATCAATCACTTGCTCTGATTTAGCTAAAAGAGACAATAGTAGAAAGGCTTAATCATTTGTTGTGATGAGACTATTAGGAAAGGAATTACAGAGAAGGCTGGGTAAGGGAGAAATGGGGGAAGACTCTGTATACACCTCTGAAGTGAATATCTGAGTGAAATTATTAGCGTGCAGGTCAATCATGTGGGCAAAATCCCTCATTACAGGACTGAAAAGGCCTAAGAGACAGGCCCCAGATATCCAAGGCCAGACTGTTCATACTGATGGTGGGACGGGAAGCTCACTTATCCTCCAAAAACATCAAACAAGCTATCGGTCCTAAGATTTCAACGGAAGACTCTGTCAGATAACAAAATTTTTGTTAAAAATACTGATTTTCAAAATTCTCCCATTAAATAAAAATTCATCTTATGGCTTCCAATTTCTTTCTGCAAATTTCCAACCAATTAGATAAGCTAAGGGAATCCTACTTTGCAGTAGACACATAGTTCCTGACTTACCTGTGGTGCTTGGTAAATGCTGGATCCCTTCTCTCAGGCCCCATCCACTACCACGTTTCAGTAGCAAGAATAATAAATTAGAAATCCTGCTACTGATTTTACTGTTATTCAGTATTGGCATCAAATACCCTTTGTCACAGTATTTTGTCTACTTAATATTTGATAATGGCATTCTTATGTGACAAAAGACAATATTCTGTCAATCTTTTAAAAACGGAGTCTCAACATTACTTTTCTAGACCATTTACAAAAAAATGCAAATTTGATAAACAAAAGCACTTTAATTTTAATAAAAGATAGACTTACCAACTGTTCTCCATTTGCCTGTTTTTAGTTGGGAGGAGGTGCTATCTAAAAGTCCACTAGTATTTCTAGTTATTATTAAGGTCTAGATCTTTTCAAGAGGGTGAAAGAGAAGTCGCAGCCCTAGTGAGATTCAGTAATGAGGGACCCCGAGAATGTCTGTATAAATAAAGACAGATGACTCCAGTGCAAACATATGAAGTATCATCTACCAAAATTGTGAAAAAGAGATTAAACTAGAAATTACTGGATTTCTGAGAAAGAGCTATAACACGTTTTACTGTATAATCATATATGTGGATAGAGGGCTAAGTGAATCTCTAGCATAATAAATTCTGAGACAGCTGTTTCTCTTCCCATCCACAAGCAGAAATCACATTATACAAGGGTAAAAGAAGAGAAGGAATTATCAGATAAGTGGTACTAATCTGTACTTTCTTAGTCTTGAGGACCTTTCCTTCATAAAAATTCAAAATTATCGTTCAGATAATACAACTCAATGCATTATCTGATCTGAATTATTCTTGCTATCTGTTTTTAATAGAAAGAAAATTAATTAGACTGTTTCACATGACAGAACACTGAATTAAATTTATGGTTTGATTGAACAACAATAGCTTAAGTTCTACATTAAACCTGCAAAACTTTCATAATAAAGTCACTCCAACAGAAATTATACACTTGAAAAAGTGGTTTGAATATGTGACCAGGAAATTATTTGGTTGTTGTGTTGTAGAAATGTCATAAATGAAAATTTGAAAGCAAAGAAACTGGCTACTTCATGTGGCTATAAGGGTGAAAATTATTATGGCAACAGTAGTTTTTTTACAAGTATAATTTTACTCCCTAATCTGAGTAATTATGAGAAGAGTCAGTTTAATCAGTGTGCACTAATTTTAAAAATGGAAATTTCAGAATTTATTTAAAAATGTAATTTTGTTACTTTTTAAAAAGTAGACAGTGATCTGACTACTAAGATCTGTCAATCTAAAAATTAACATCTGAAACCAAATACTAAAACGAGTTTTGAGAGACACAGTTTAAATTCTCAATTTATTCCTCATTAGTTACGGAGTTTTTATAGTCTTTTTAAATTTATTTGAATATTTAAATACAAGTGTTTACTAAACAATTGGCAAATGGACTAATAATTCAAAATCAAATAGTTCACTTAATTAAACATCTATGTTGCTAAAAGCTAGTGATAACACTGAATAGTATTGGCCAAATTGGGCAAATGATATTTTTAGTTTTGTTCATTTTTGTGTTTCAAAGACTAATTTTTGCATTTCAGTAGGCCTTCAATGTATTAACAGTTCATAATAAAAATAAAAATCATGTAGATAGAGAAGTATGAAACAGAAACAACATAAAGCCGCTTATCAGAAATAACCCTAAAACAAACATTTGCATAGAGTTTTAAACTTTATGTAATGCTTGTACATATATTTCCTTATTTGTATTTTACATCAACTTTGTGAGGGCAGGCATCTTAATTGCCATTTTACAGATGTGGCAATTCAAAACAGTATGAGAAGGGAGGTTAAATGAGTTAGAATTTAATAATGTAACTTAATAAAAGAGTTTATAAACATTTAAATGTTTATAAAAGAACCTGGACATGATATAGCAATGTTCACAAAGTTATTATTATCATACCAAAAGCAAACATCTGAATATTTCTTTAAACACAGTAAGAAAGTTCTAATATCTAGAACACAGGAATGGAAAAGGTCTCAGAAGCAAGCAATGTTGTGAAACATAAAGCTGACATCTTTAGGTTTACTATCTATATCCCACAAATGTGGTGGGGTCCCTAATTAAACCATACTCAAAAAGTATAAGCCATTTGATTAGAAGCAGCAAAAGGGGGCTGACGAAGGAGAGAAATGGCAAGTGCTAGCTGAGGGTAGACTCCCCAACACCTGCAAAAAACCCAAACAAAACAAAAAACAAAACTACCATGGAAAAGCAGAGAGGATATTCAAAAGAATAAAATAGTTGAGAATTACAAAGAGACAAAACATTATTCACAAAAGTCTCATCAAGTCACAGATCATAAAGTAATTCCTGTGGAAATAACATGTTAAAGGTTTCAAAAAAAGTCAAAAGATGTTCTGAATACTTTGAGAAAGTATGTAAACAAAATTTTAATGAAATTTCTAGGATAAATATATAAAATAAAAGTTTTTAAAAGAAGAGTAAAGTTTCATCTCTGTGGAAATCATTTAGGTATAGCAGCTGTTTCTCAGAATGCTGGATAAATGAGGTGCTATCTAATAGTAGGCAAAGTGCAATAGCATGCTTGCTAGAATACAAATTATACTATTTGTTAAGCATGATGTATAACAGTTAAGAAAAGTTCTCCAGAGTATAATACAAGAGAAAATGAGAGAGTATTTTCTTTGGAAAAGAGTCCATATCTGATGAACCCAAAACAAGGGAATGAATGGTCTTTACAAAAATTATCTCAGCTGAAAATAAATACTAAAAAATAGATTTGTTTTGTCTGGAAGAAACATAAAAGAACTAATCAATAAAAAACCCATGGAATTTTGTGGTGGTCAAAACCTTTCCCAGAATATTGACAAAAATAGATACCAGCACTTTCAAAGGGCTAGTATAGTTCACCTTCAAGTTGCATTTTATTACATTTAATTCCATAGCTGTTTTATTGGCATACAGCTGAACCTCCAAACTTTTAAGTCTGGTCTCTTGTGGGTTTTTGCCTTATTTACCTTTATATCATAATTTTCTGTTACTCTTCTATGCATAACCTAGGCTCCAGGTGAAACAAACTATCTGGTTCCTGAAATTGATTTCAGTTTCCCACACCTACTCTTACCCTTTTCCTTCTCTCTGAATCCTTATACGAAAACCCAGGCCAAATTCTGCCTACTTTGTAAAGCCTTTCCTGATCCACTTCCACCTACTTCCCTCCCCAGCACAAGCAGATTCTTCCCATAAGACTCATGACATTTTATTGTTACCATTCTTGCCATAATTACCCCAATATACTTATCTTTCAGGCATCTGAAGTGGACAGGGTGATATACATATTAGAAGAACAAACAGGAGTCAAATGGGAAAGAATATCCCAGCTCCACTGTATACTAAATGTATGGTTGGTCAAGACACTAACTCCTTAGGTTCCTGCTCTGAAGAATGGGAATAATCTTAACTCACTTTACAGGTTGGTGCTTATGTTATATGCTAAGCACAAAAAGGACCAATCAATCAATAAATGCACACATTCTGTCTCATGCCTATGATGCTAAAACAATGGGTATGATAAAGGTCATTCAAATTATTTAAGCTTTCCAAATCCTTCCCTCCTCTTTGTACTGTGTTCTAGCTGAAGTTCAAGATGTGTGATCCTCTCAATTTATCCTTAATTCATTATGATAATTAGTTTAAATGACAAATAGAAGGTTCCAGCAGTATTGTAGGCAAAAATGCAGAGATCTGTATTCCTGTAGGAGTACATACATGAAGATGTTAAAAGGAAAGATATAATTGTTTCTGTGCCTCCTAACTGGCAGTCACACGTTCAAAAATTAGAACCTGTGAACATCCACAACACTGTATCATCATGTACATTACTGAATTTAAGAAAGCAACCCAGGTTGTAACCTTAGAATAGTCTTCTTAAAATTACTAACGAATTATTGCTCTAATAAGGTTCATCAGAGAACACAAAACCCGCAATCAGCCATTTTTTTCCAGCAACTGAAATTAGTACTGGGAAATAATTTAAGAAACTAAAAACAAATCCCAGAACAGGTGCTTTGTCTTACCAGATGCAATAACATAGGATAATCAGGAGCAAGGAAAGGGGTCAGAGGAAATTTTCATGAACAGGTAAACAGACAATCTTTTCAAAGTTGTATTATTACTCACTCTTGCTTTTAAAATATACTTCTTTTAAAAACAGCAAGAAAAAGAAAACATTTCTCACTCAATTGATAATGGCAGGACAGATACCGGCAAACACCACCTAAGCATTCACACCCCCATCCACACACTATGCTGAAAGAATCTGTCTTGCACCCTAATGGACAACATCTAAAATTTGAGGTGTAAAATTTAAAGATTACACATCTAAAAAGAGTTTTAAAAATGATTGTGTGTTGGGGGAGTCTTGAAAAACAGACCACATTTATTAACGGCGTTGTATCGCTAGCTACTATCACAAAATCTGGCCAAATTAAAGGCACTTATTAAGTATTTGTTCACTGAACTGACATTCCAATTAAGGCTGCAATATTAACATAAAAAGCACCAGCACAATTATATGCCCTTTAATGTAACTGCAAAATCATTTAGAAAGTAAGCTGAAACAAGTAGGAATCACTTACAACTAGGGACCAATTGTGTAATAATTTTGAAAGTAGCTGAATCTTCTACACTTTGCAGTAGAAATGAAGCAACATTTCATAACAGCAACTACAAACAAGGCAAATTATAACGTGGAACATCAGTTACAGTCTCCACATTTAGTAGATTGCACTGGGCCACCTTAACAGATTTCATTTTAGTGCCACAATGGCAAATATTGTGAACCTAATTAAGTAATTAGTAAGGGATTTCCTATATGAAAATAATACTTCCTCTTCTTAAAAGTGGCCACCTACTGGGTTTATAAATTAGGCGTTTTTAAGAAAAAACAAACAATATACTGGGGACAGGCTGCATGTTATCCCAAAACGGCAATCTAAAACAAACTCAAGTGTTTAATTATAGGAAGCTTATGCATTTCCCTATGAGGTTTCAGATAATTATTTATTTTACTATATAAGAATGACTATGAAAAATGTAAGACTATTTAATGGGAAAGTTTTACTGTTAATTACTGTTATGCTATGGAAATCTAATGAAATATTTAAAATCATGTAGGTTACTGTAATTGATTTTAAATTTTCCACAGGCCCTATATAGTTAAAATCCTGTCTTTAACAGTCAATTCTTGAAGTCTTATATGATTAATTATATAATTATTAATACTATTATAATTAACAATCATTATAATCATTACTATTACAATTAATAATTATATTAATACTAATAAATTAATAATTATGCTAATATAATTACTAATTCTAATTCATAGTAGCAACTATGCTAATAATTTACTCAAGATTCAAATTTCCATGAACATTTCTTAAGAAATTTTTATGTTGTATTTTTTAAAATTTTTATGTTTAATGTTGATGTTTTTAGCTAATTAACTCAATAAAGGCACAGCACCTGGAAGAATTGTTTTTTCACATACTGAGATGTCTACTAAAATGTCTTGAAACTGTATTTTGTCCCCTGCTGGTTCATTTTTTGATAAAACTCAACCAAGTGTTTGGGTGACAGGGGTCTTCATGAACCAAGATCTTTTTGCAAGTTGCAATGCTGAGGAAATAATATTAGAATTATTCCTGTCAAGTTTAGCCACAATAATATTGCTTTGCTTATTACTCAGAGCTAAATCCATCACAATACATTTAAATGTATAATGGTCTCACATTAATTCCAAATACAGTAAAAGAACTACGATACAATTTTTGAAGAAATTTAGTAACTGCTATCATTCTGGAAGTGATTAATGTCCCACCTTTCTGAATAGCCTTCCAGCATGGAAATGCTTCCCACTAACTACTGCCTACACAGTATTTACAGGCATGCACACCTCGCAGTACATCCTGTTCCACTGGCAGTCAATCATTTATTGGTTTTAAATATTCATACGGCACTACCTACAGAACAGAAACAAGTCAAAGCATATTTCTTGATAATTTTGTTTATTACAAAATCAAAAAATGTTAGCATCAGAAAGGATACAAATCTTTGTCCAACTTTCTCATTCCAATAACATTAGAAAAGGAAAAGAAAAAAAAGAAGCTGAGATGCAGAGGTTGACTTATGGATATGGTCACAAAGCTACTTAGCATCAGAACTAGATCAAGACTCTTTCCCATGATATAACTAGAGTAACCTAAGATTGTCAACTTTACCATGGGCATTCTCTGACAATAAAAGTAGAGTTTCTAGAAAAACTTAAAAAAGAAAAAAAGTCGCCATTCATAATAAATTACCATAATAAATAAACAAATCACCACTCACTGTAAACTATTCATAATAAACCTTCACAATAAATCAATCCCTTATATCAATCAGTGGGGTATAGACAACGAGAAAAAACTTCTTGTTAATATATTGTTCTTGGCACCTCCACCAGCATTTCTACATGGACTTGGAGCAGGGGAACAGGAACAAGTCATACAAAGAAAGCACTTATGGTTTTGCTTAACATCTGATTCATGATTCACCTTCTCATTGCTAGACCTTCAACAGGTGCTTCATATTTGTTGACTGGGAGTTTCAGGACTGGTTGCTTTTAGCTATCAGAATACCTTGTCATTGTAACCTACCTCCTTGGCCATGTCTGTGTATTTCTGCTTTTCCTTTGGATCAAGAACAGCCCACCAATCAGCTAGTATCTTGGTAGCACCTCGGTTATCAAGCCTGGGGTGTTCCTGACGTACAAGAGAGCGATGGCGTTTGCAAAATAAAAGAAATGCATTCATTGGTCTCCGGGCTCGCTGCTCTGGTGATTCATCATCTTCAGTTTCACCAACATCTTGCTCTAGGCCATCGGCCTCAAGAAGTTGAACCTATTACCACCAAAAACAAAGCCAGATCTTTAACATGTTTTGGATAATTTTGACTTAACAGTTAGTCTTGGTTTGCAAATTGCATTTTTTCTTAGCTCCATTTAAACAATTTACATATTGAAAAAAATATAATTTTAAAAAATCAACAACCACTGTTCATGGCTGGTAACTAACTTATGATGTAGCCCTCTGCTTAGTTTCTATAGCAACCTGTGCATGTCTCTATTACAGCATATATTACATTGTGTTATAATTGCTTACATTATTTTCTCTCTCACTAAACAGTGAGCTCTTTGAGGACAAAAGCTCTTATTCACCTTTACAACCATAGTGCCTAGCTCAATGTCTGATATAATATTAATACTTAACTAATTGTTGAATGAATAAACCCATTCTATGGTTAATGGGTATCAAGATTAACAATATCCACATAAAATATATGAATAGTAGCTGTGTCTTTCTCTGCTTTGAAAAGTGTCTTTTTCTACAGCTAATAATATGACAATATTTATCATGAAAGTAAGAAATAAAAAGATAATATAGACTACTCAATGTTTCTGCAAGTATCACAAGTAGAGTCTTGTAGCATACAAAAATCAAAATCGATATTTAATATGATTATTTGAAAGAACTATACAATAAATCTTCAAACTTGTAAATTTCAAGCTTTCTTGTTTAGTGAAATGCTCTGGTGATAGGAATAAACTCCTCTAGGCTTAAATATTCAAAATCAATTTTGAATACTCTTTTTTCCTACACTTCATTCAATCATTGTTAAAGGTCTTCAACGACTTCCACAAAGCTCCGAATCTGTCCATTCCATCTGGGTAATTCTCATTCCCACTGCCCTAGTACCACTTTGGCCTATGCCTAGTCTTCCCGTTTTTCATCTTCTTTACAATACTTCTTGCATATGGCTGCCAGGTTAACTTTCTTAAAGCACATCTCTGATTACAGAATCTCAGAACATATTATGATTATAAAATATTTTATAAGGCTAAAATGATTCTATAATGTTTCTTAGAAACAATGTAACTATAAACGGAAGTTCACAAGGTTTACTAAGCCCATTTCCTTAATTTCTGGTTTCAAAATTAAAATCAAGCAGGACACATTGCAGGTTAAGTATCCCTTATCTAAAATGCTTGGGACCAGAAGTGTTTCGAATTTTCGGATTAGGGATATGCAACTTGTAACCATTAGCCTGCATTATGCAGTAGAGTGGTTAATTCTTGAACTTGAGTATGCACTGGAATCCCTGGAGGTTCTGTTAAAACACAGCTAAGTCCCATTCCCAGAATTTCCGATTCTGAGGTATGGAGCGGGTCCTGAGAATTTGTATCTCTAACAAGTTTCTAGGTGATGCTGATATTACTGGTTTGAGGAACACTCTTTGAGAACCACAACTGTAAGGCAACCATGTTCTTTTATTACAATGTTTATTGGGCAATTGTTACAAGCAGATACTTTAGGACTAATCACCTGCTTAATCCAACTGGTATTTTTAAAAAGTCTTGGCCAGGCAAGTGGTTCACGCCTGTAATCCCAGCACTTTGGGAGGCCAAGGTGGGAGGATCATGAGGTCAAGAGATTGAGATAATCCTGGCCAACATGGTGAAGCCCTATCTCTCCTAAAAATTCAAAAATTAGCTGGGAGTGGTGGCACGTGCCTGTAGTCCCAGCTACTTGGGAGGCTGAGGCAGGAGAATTGCTTGAACCCAGGAGGTGGAGGTTGCAGTGAGCCAAGATTGTGCCACTACACTCCAGCCTGGTGACAGAGCAAGACTCTGTCTCAAAAAAAAAAAAAAAAAGAAAGAAAAAATCTTTTGCCGTTAAGTATTGCAAATGCAATCAATTAATCATTAATTACCTTCAAACACAAAGAGTACAGAAAAAATCTTGAGGTTACAGCCATCTAATTTGGAGATATGTTAGAAATTATTATTGGGGGTGAAGGCTACGTATTTATCTTCCTCATTATGTATATAATAGTAACAATAATTTGCATTTTTCAAGGGAGTTTTATTTAGCATTCTGAAACTAGGAAGCTAAGAAAAACTAAAAAGTGTACTATTAATATATAAGATGAAGAAGCAATTATATTTCCACCCTTCAGAAAAGAGTAACTTTTCATTCAGTTACTAAATTATAAAATTCAGCGTGTAACAGATAGACAAAGGACCTCATGTTTTGGGAGGGAGAAAAACATACAAAGATAAATTTAAAAGCAGTATGCTGACTGCGACAAGAAACCAGCAACGTAACAAAGCACTGGTGGACCGGAAGAAGTGCAAGAAGGCCTCCCTGGAAAAGGTTGCCCGAGCTAAATTTTGAGAAGCAAATCAGGCCAGGTGTGGTGGCTCTAATCTCAGCACTTTGGGAGGTCAATGGGGGCTGTGGATCACCTGAAGTCAGGAGTTCAAGACCGGTTAGAGCGACATCGTGAAACCCAGTCTCTACTAAAAATACAAAAGTTAGCTGGGTGTGGTGGCGGACACCTGTAATCCCAGCTACTCTGGAGGCTGAGGCAAGAGAATCACCTGAACCTGGGAGAAGGAGGCTACAGTGAGCCAAGATCGCACTACTGCACTCCAGCCTGGGTGACAGAGCCAGACTCTGTCTCAAAAAAAAAAAAAAAAGAAAGAAAAAGAAAGAAAGAAAAAAAAAATTTTTTTTAATTAAAAAATTAAAAATTAAAAAAAGGAGAAACAAATCAGAATGTGTCAGGTCGTCAATGGAGAGACATGGGGAACCAACAGGTATTAAGGCTTGCTGGTTTATCTGAACATCAACTTGCAGTTCAACAATACTGGTATGTAAAAGAGAACAGGGCTTTGCGAGACAAGGATGCAGAAGATGATCTGCGCACTTCAGGAAGAATGTGCTCTGCCATATTTACACGCATGCTTTTGATCATGTAAACCAGTAGTTTGGAACTATATGGACCAATAAAAACATGTGATTTGACACAGTTTGTCAACTTTTTATTCTGCCAACTATGAACATTGAAAAATGTTTTAATTGCTATTTAATGTAATTATTAATCAAAAAGCAAATATATAAATATATGAATAACAAAATAGAAATAAAAACTGTCTTAGAGTTTAGAACTTACTTTTCTTTCCCCAGGAGCTCATTAATATTTTCTAAGAAAAATCAACACTAGTCCCCACAGCTGGATCGACGTAATGGAGAGCCATGAGTGATTTTAAGCAGTGGAGGGGCATCATTAAATTGTAATTTTAAGGAGATAACTTCTAACAACAGCATAAATTTTAAGAGTAAAACTAGAAGCAACCCAAACTAGAGAACCCAGTTAAAAATTTATCCCAGCTGTCCAGGCAAAAAAGGGATAGGGCTGAAATCTAGACAGCAGTAATGGGAACAGAGAAGTGAGAACAGGGACAATATTTATGAGGCAGAACCAAGAGTGGCTGGTAACTAATTGGATCTGAAGGCAGAAAAAGGAAGAGTGATTCTAGCTTGGGTGGCAAAGTTTCTTCATATACAACAAAAAAAAAACTTATTCTCAAACGAGAGAAATCAGGCCTGGTGGAGCGCAGAGATCAGTGCTAGGCAGGCTGAATTTGAAGTGGCTATGGGGAATGCTGTGTGGATACCTATGTCTGCAGGATAACAATGAGATGCCAATAAACAGAAGGTGCTAAGACTAAAAGTATGGACTAGATCACTGAGTGTGAGTGAAAAGAGAAGAGGACTCAATGACTTTAATCCTTCCCCCATTAAATATTTACTGGGTTCCTGCTATGAGCCAGCCACTCTACTAGGTGCTGTGAGCACACAGTGAGCACAGACAGCAGTAAGCACAGAGCCTGTGACCTCATAGAAACAGGAGCAGCACAACTGGCCTTACATTTTGAAGGGACTCCTCTGGCTACTTTGTTGAGAATGGACTGCAGAAGGGCATGAGCAGAGGCTAGGAGAGAGAGAGGTAGATACAATAATCGCTGCTAGAAATGGTGATGGCTTGGATCAAGGTGGTACATGAAGGAACTGTTAAAAGGGCAACAAAACGGTGAACGTATTTTGAAGGTAGAGTTTGAGAGGATTTGCTAACGGATGGATGTGAAGTTCGAGCAAAATAAAGCAGTAAAGTACGAACTACAAGGTCTCAGGTCTGACAAACTGGAATGTTGCAGTTGCGCTTTACTGCGAAAGGGAAGATGCAGGAGAAGGTTGGGAGAAGAAAAGCAAAAGCTTAGTTTTGAATTCATTCAAACTGAGATTCCTAGTTGATATCTAAATGGATATGCCAAGTAAATAGAAATATGAGTCCAGAGTTCAGAAGAAAAGCCCAGGATGGAGATAGAAATTAAGATTGGAGGCCCAGAGAACATCATTTGAGGGGAAAATAATGCAGGGACATTAACTGAAAGAAACTGGGAAGGAACAATGGGGAAGGTAGAAATAGAAAGAGGGGCCAGACATGGTGGCTCATGCTATAATCTCAGCACTTTGAAAGGTTGAGAAGGGAGGATTGCTTGAAGCCATGAGTTCCAAACCAGTCTGGGCAACATAGTGAGACCCTGACTTCACAAAATATAAACAAAATTAGCTGGGCTTAGTGGTGTGTGCCTGTGGTCCCAACTATTCAGGGAGCTGAGGTGGGAAGACTGCTTGAGCCTGGGAAGTGGATGGAGGCTGCAGTGAGCTGAAATGGTGCCACTGCACTCTAGCCTGGGCAATAGAGTGAGACCCTATCTCAAAAAAGAAAAAGAAAGGATAAATAGAAACACGTGTGGGTGGCCAAAGGAAAGAAGAAAGAGAAACAGGAGTGGGTGCCCTCACAGAAACAGGAGACTGCTTCAATGAACAAGTGATCAACACATGCAAATGTGTTTAAAAAATGAAACTAAGAATAAGCTCGATAATACCCTCAAGTAAGAAGAATAAAACCTATTTCTCTGAAACAGGAAAAGCGGAAGGAAAGATTAGCAAGGAGTGAGACAATTACAGAGGTGTGTACAAGAAGCTAAAAGAGTAACTTCTGGTGGCCTCTATTTTCTCTGTGAAAAAGGAGAAAAGGTCACCAGTAAGAGAGGCTTTAGAGGGTATCCAGGTGATATCTGAAAAAGAGGAAAAATGTTTTTAATTCCTGCTGAAAGCCAAGAAGAGACTGAATGGATGTTGAAGGCCTGAGAAATATTAAAAACATGTTTATAAAATTTGTAGTGACACAAAATATGTACTTATTTATTATTTCATTCAGCATACATCTATATTTAATACCTACTATGTGCCAGGCACCATTCTTGGTTCTGAGGCAAGAGGAAAGGACGAGACAGCCAACGCCCCTGTTTTTATACTGAGTTTCTATTCTGGTCTGAGAGAAGACAGACATAAAGAAGTATACAGCTAAATACACGGCAAATAGCAATAAGCGCCATGAAGAAAATCCTTTGACTTTGAATGTGTTGGGTGCGACAAGCACTTGAGATGATTTCTTTTTTTTTTTTTTTTGAGACAGAGTCTTGTTCTGTCACCCAGGCTGGAGTGCAGTGGTGCGATCTTGGCTCACTGTAAGCTCCGCCTCCCGGGTTCACTCCATTCTCTGCCTCAGCCTCCCGAGTAGCTGGGACTACCGGCGCACACTGCCACGCCCAGCTAGTTTTTTTGTATTCTTAGTAGATACAAGGTTTCACCGTGTTAGCAAGGATGGTCTTGATCTCCTGACCTCGTGATCTGCCTGCCTCGGCCTCCCAAACCACTGGGATTACAGGTGTGAGCCACCGTGCCTGGCCGAGATGATTTCTTAAGTCACCTGCATGGCTATGTGACTGAGAGCCAGCTGCTGAGGCCTGATTCCAGAGAAGAGGACTAGGAGGAATGAGTCATTACAAAGACTGGGGGCAAGTGAAGCCAGAAGCTATGAACGCCAGGGATAGAGACAAACAGAGCAGTTCTAAGACTGCCAAGGGTGGCAGGGCGAGGCCAGAAGCCAAGACAGAGAGGCCAGAAAAGCCACAGGGTAGAATGTCAGATGAGCACATCAAGTTTTAGGAACATCCCCATCTCAATGTATTTGAATATTACTCACAAATCATTGGTTAGGTGACAAAAATAGTATTTAAAAGGCTGTGTCTCAGTCTACATTATTAGGAAGTACAAATACTTCAAGAGCAATCAAGAATTGGAATAAAAATGTACACTAAGTAATTGAACAGGATTCAAGCTATACAGGCTTTTGGAAACACATCTTTTGTAATATCATTCATGTTCACTATTGTTTCTAGAATATTATGATTTGCTCTAATAAACTCGAAACTTCTACAGTAAATATAGGACTTACCTTGTCAATATCCTCCTCTTCGTCTTCCTCTTCTTCCTCTTCTGAAAAATCAAGAAGTTTCTTTGCTAGCAATGGATGCCACTGAAGACACTTTCGTTTTGGTCGTTTTCCAACCCCTTCTCCTTCTGCTGAATGATCCTTATTTCTATTACTGCCTTTCATTACTGTGACCTGTAATAGGAAGAGAGAGAGACAGAAACAGGGAGACAGGGAGAGAAAGAGAGACACTGAGATAAATCAAAGTAAATTTGATTAAAATTAGTTTATTTAGCTCCCTTAGTATTAATTATAATTTTAATGACTAAACTATCTACTAGCTCATTTACTGGACTCAGTGGGAATCCAAAATACATAATGAAACATTCATCTTAGCGGGCCAAATGGAGCTAATAAAATTTGCCTTTTGTGAAATCTACTTCCCTCCGCTACACAGCTTCAGAACCTAAAACCCCAGTAAGCTTAAGAATATTACCAGTTACCTTCACTTGTGTGTATTTACTCAGGGAAGCATTTCTCAATTTCCCATCAGAAGAACACGACGGATGCCTCCCAAGAGAGTTAAAGAGTTCACAGGGACTTGCCCCCCAGGCATTCTCTGATGGCTATTTTACTATAACAATTTACATGTATTTTGCATTCTATACCATGTTAAATCTGTGCTTATAACATTACTAAATAAAATGAGTAATTTGTAAGAATCCAAAGTTTTAGATTTGGGCAGTTGGCTAAGCTAAGAAATGGCCAAGCTATCAACGTGACAAAAATCGTTTAGACGCCTAATACTCTGAATTACTTTTCAATGATGTAAAAAATAGTTCTTTTCCTTGAGAAAAGCAATACATATTTCTATTAAACAGGTAAAAATCGCATAAAATGAGGTTTGCCCTCTCCA
This sequence comes from Theropithecus gelada, assembly GCF_003255815.1. Lineage (NCBI taxonomy): Eukaryota > Metazoa > Chordata > Mammalia > Primates > Cercopithecidae > Theropithecus > Theropithecus gelada. The sequence goes on along the minus strand of NC_037669.1, from coordinate 27,734,787 downwards.
TCATGTCCCGCACCATGGTCCAGAGGGAACTGCATGTTAGTTTCCTGTATGTTTTCTCACAACTTTTTTTCTGATGTTACTTCTCATTCATTCATTCAAAGTAATGTTAAAACAGAAATTACCGTCATGGAAAAACTCAAACAATACAATTAAATGCCATCAGTTTAAATGGTTCATGAATGCTGACAATACAAACATAAGTACAGTTGCTAAAATCACCAAGTAGCAGCCTATTTGCTCACTATGTTTGCATTAGTCCAAATGCTTGAGAAGTGATACCATTAAACTTTTAACATCATATTAAAACAGAAACTAGGATTGATGAACACATAATATAAAGATTCATGTAGTTCTCAAGCCATTCAGAGAATATGATACAGGCAAATTTATCTGTCTGCCTTGTTTCTGGATTCTGGGTCATGCCTAGGTCTTACTTCAAACAAATATTCACCCATGTTTTCTCCTAGAACTTGTACAACTTCAACTTAAACATTTAAATACTTGATCAATCTGGGATTCATTTTAATAAAGTAAGTGAGGTAAGGATCTAGCTTATTCTTTTTTAAAAAATAGCCAACTATACCAATACCATTTATTAAATAATCCAGCTTTTCACTATTCCTTCTGTGCTACATTAAATTATCACATGTATACGAGTCTATTTCTGGATTATCTTCTGTTAATAACCTCCCTCCAACTACTTTGACCAATTTCAATGTCCTTAGGGACTATATCATTCTACATCTTTTTAAATATACAAATATATCAATAAACAGCCATTAAAAAATTTAAGCTGCATATATCATACTCTTCTATCTAGGTCAATACATGCTGATTGTTCTAATTTAAAAATAATTGTGTAATATTCTAAAAATGAATGTACCACAATTTACCGAGTCTACTACTGATGAAGCGATTATTGTGCTACAATAAAACTCCTCATTTTAATAAAATCATTTTCTAAAAAACCTTCATTTTTAACAAAAGTTCTCATTAATTTTTTTTTTTTTTTTTTTTTTGAGACAGTCTCACTCGGTTGCCCAGGCTGGAGTGCAGTAGCGCAATCTTGGCTCACTGCAACCTCTACCTCCCAGGTTCAAGCGATTCTTCTGCCTCAGCCTCCTGAGTAGCTGGGACTACAAGCGCCCACGACCACACCCAGCTAATTTTTGTATTTTTAGTAGAGACGGGGTTTCACCATATTGGCCAGGCTGGTCTCTAACTCGTGATCTTGTGATCCGCCCGCCTTGGCCTCCCAAAGTGCTGGGATTACAGGCGTGAGCCATCGCGCCCAGCCATCATTAATTTATTAAAAGCTATTCCAGTCAAGAAAAAGAAAGCAGGAAAAGAAAAACATGCTCTTGTGGCTTTCTTAGCAAGAAACTCATGCTGGATTACTTGTGTGATTACTTGTGTGAATTACAATTGAATTACTTGTGTGGCTGACTCAAGAATATAAGAAGTTACCGAAAACTAAATGGAATTAGGTATCTGGTGTGCTCTTAATAAGAGAAGACACCTTGTGAATTGATAGACCATTTAACAATTCCCATTGCATCTACAAATAAAAATTGGCACAGGTAACCCAATTTCCAGAAATGCCAATGTTATGTAGAGAGAAGAGGAAACGGTTATTTCTGTAGCATAGTAATCACTTCAGGATGAGTTGCTTGAGCGGTAGTAAAACCCATTTGAGGGTCTAATATTTTAAATAGTAAAAGAAATCAGCGGGAAACTGTAAGTAAGGCAGTTTCTATCAACTGGAGAGGGTAAAACGACTGCCAATGCCAAGAGAAAAATACATCTTTAGCCCCCAAAATTTTGAATTAAATTGTTATTTAATTATGTGTGAATGTATATATGTGTGGGTATGTACCTTTGTGTGTGTATATATATATATGTATATATATATAAAATTTCAATATTCAAAGAGAAAACAGGATCTGAAGAATCAAATTAATGAGGGGAATATGTGGCTTCTTTCTGGGTTCAAAATAATCGCATTCAGTCCTCTGTCACTTCTAAGTTTTTCCACGTAGCTCATATACCACTTTGGAGAAAATGCCTTTTCTGATACTCCAGAAATTAATCTTTGTCACCCAGAAATACATTAGAAAGACTTTACATTGCTAACGGCACTTACCACATTTTCCCACGAATTGTAATTATTTAGATACATCATACCTCCATTGCTAGGCCTTTTTTTTAATGTTCCGAGACTATACTTATATGCTCAGAAACATCCTAGCACATCAGATCAAGACCAGTTAGTTGTGAGGACTGTCAGAAACAATGATA